>NW_027069557.1:1129431-1305258 GCF_002906115.3 Quercus suber | reverse complement strand
TTTTTATTTTTTATGTCACTCTGTACCATAAATGCAAATATAACTAAATTTTATCTTTTAAAAATCCATGAAAACAGAAGTTTGTCACTTTTAGAATATGAAATTTTTTTTGTTTGAACCAAGTTCTTTCGCAACTTCTCAAAAAAAAAAAAAATGTTCTTTCCCAACTGCCATATATGCAAGAAGAGCAAACACACAATAAGGCAATGCAACTCAACCCCCAAATACCATGCATGTACAGATTAAAAATATATACAACTTATTTCAACTTTATTCTCCTTGATTATATCATGTTCCAAATTCAAATGCAGCAATGAAAACATAAACTAAAGCAATAATATAGCACAAGACCAAACTCAATTGGTAGTGGGGGTTAGAGAGAATTTACTGTGTTGCATAAGTAGAGAAGATTAAATTTCAATAACAAAATTTTATTCAAAAATTGAGTCCTAAATCTGAAAAAGGAAAACCCAAGATTCAGAGAGAAGAGTAAAAAGTTAATCTAAATCAAATTATTCACTGGGGAATTTAAACAAACACATAGAGGACAAACACAAAGATGTAAATAACAATGAACCAAGACAAAATCTTTAAAACCACAATGCTAATTGCTTACACACAGATACTTTCATGAAATCAAAAGTTGATGAAGTTACCAAGTTTTATCCAAAATCACAGAATAAAGATAGTTTTTTTTTTTTTTTTTAAAAAAAGAGGTTTCGGTGGGACTAAGGGGCCATAAGCATAGACTTGTAGCAGTCACCGTTCAAGTCATTGTCTAAATTAAAACATGCAATGGTAAAACAACATAATAACAACATGACAGAAGTTGCAATATTGTTTTTTTTTTTTTTTTTTTTTTAACAATGCAATACAACAGCGGTAAGGGGAAGAAAAGGAAATTTAGCCACCAAAACCACACAAACAAAGAAGATTAAAAAAGAGAATCCCAAGCACTACAACTGAAAGGGGAAAACAAAAGAAGTCAGTTTTACCTGTAGCCGTTTCACTGGTTGGCGGTGGCAATAGGCTGGTTGACGGGGCTTGGGGACTCAGAAATTTCATCATCTAAGATGGAAATTGTTTCGAAGTTGTCGACAGGAAATAATCTTCAGACACAGAGAGAGAGAGAGAGAGAGAGAGAGAGAGAGAGAGAGTACAGAAGTGAAAAGTGACTGAGAAAGGTTTTTCTAATCTTTTGTAACTGCTGAGTGCTTACTCAAGATAAAACAGTGTGTCTCTAATTTATATAGGCAAATTGAACACAAAATGTTTTTTAAAATTTCACTGAAACGGTTTATTTTATCAGTCAATCGAACATATACAATTTTTTTTTTTTTTTAACGAATCGTGTCATTAAATTATCAAGCTATGTGGCGCAATGAGAAGTAGTTAACAAAAAGTCAAACGTTTTGGCTATTAGTTATTATATAGATATAGATATAGATATAGATATAGATATAGATTTAAAAAAAAATTCTAGTTTAATTATTTATACTGTAAAAAGTGAGATTAAAACTGGATTTACAGAATAACCCCACAACAAATAAAGTAATTTAGTCTTACAATAACCCAACTCAATCAATAATACAATTGTTTACTTGCAATTGGCAATGCGACCAACATACTCAGTCCTAGGGAGATGCTCTCCTAGTGCTCCGTGAGTTGGTACCTCGTCGAGTGTACCAAATTGTTTAATACGCGCAATCCAAGCTGATTTCTTTTAGTTTGTAGTCTTTTTTGCACAAATCCCAACATAAAAAGGCTAGACATCTCACATCTTACGAAAATCATCTTCATGAGAGTGCAACATTTAAATGTAGAGCACAGATTTTTAGAAGGGAAGGTAAAATTGGACTCTAATTTTTAATTTGAATTGAACACTTAGAAGGATAAATCTAGACACTTGGCACAAAATTAGAACTCTAATTAAAATTGCAATTTGAAATTCTCTCTGCTTCACCTATTATTATATATATAGATGGGTTAGGCGGGTAATGGATAATTAATTTATATTTAAACGGGTCATAAATGAATAAATGGATAATTACACACCTAACCCATTTATGATCTAACCCGCTCATTTGCCACCCCTAAGTATGACCAAGCAACTATAGAAGAAGGTAAAAAACCCATCAGAGTTCTTAGTTTTCAGTCAAAGAAGAGAAGGCATGTATTGTGGAAAGAGTGGTAAAGTTTCTGGCATGTATTGTGGAAAATTCATTAAAGCTTATGATCCATTGCACGTTGTCAGAAAATTAGAGGAAAGTCAGGAGACAACTGACGCACATGGGACGGTATAATGGTAGTGCTCACACCCACAACCCAATACTCTTCTTTTTCAACGCGTTCAGACTCTCTTCTTTAATCTTAAAAATTTGAATCCTCAGTCAACAAGAGAAGAAGGCATGTATTGTGGAAAGAGTGGTGAAGTTTCTGACGTGCGTTTGAATGAATATATGGGTAATTGATAATGACTGATAAAAATCCATTGCGCATTGTCAGAAAATTATTAGAGGAGAGAGGAGATTACTGTACATTATATTACCTTCGTGGAAAACACGGGTTTACAGTGCTACATACCATTGCAGTTTACTTCAACTAATAACATTCTCTTTTTAGTGGTTTTGATGAATTTTAGAGTTTTTTTTTTTTTTTTGTATTTTAATTATTTTTATAAGTATAATAAATTTATTAGTATATACAATTTTGTTAATATAAATTATTATATTTTCACCAATAAGTAATATAAGATTACCACCATTTAATGAGGTGATGAGATTAGAGAAATGTGAAATATTTTGTAATCTTAAATTATCATAATTTATATAAAAAATGATAAACCAAAAACTGTAATTATTTTTTTAACCTCTAAACTTGTTTTAAAAACCTCTTAAAGCTAATGCACTTCTATTATGTGCTTAGTTTTTATTTAATTTTATTATTTAAGATTTTATTTTTGATATTAGGAGTTTTTTTTTTTTTAAGAATACTAAGTATTTTTAACACACACGGAAGAGGAAAAAAGTTTTAAAGAAACTGACAGTGGTGTATATCTAAAAAGGCATAACTTTTGAATACACAGCACAGACTATTATAAAGAGTTAGTTAATTAGATAATAATAGGATAAATTGTTAACTGGACTGATTTAAAGTAGTCAATTTATCAATTAGGAGGTCTTAGTTCTCTCGAAGCAACCAATACACTAATTAGGTTCATAACAACTTTAGTGCATTTCTTTTATTCCCTTACTTATGTGCTTAAAATTAAATCTATTTATCTCACCATTTATAAAAAATAAACAAAATAAATTAGTTTTTTTTTTTTTTTAAAGTAAGCCAGCCACTTATTTAAAAGCACTTTTTATTTCAAATATTAGAAAACAAAAATATATCTATATATGGGATGGTATCATGGTAGTACTCACAGACACAAACTTGACAACACATTACCCATTTATAATATGATAGAAGTTGAAGTCCATTGCGCGTTGTCAGAAAATTAAATGACAGGAGACTACTGTACAGTATAGTTAGTACCTTGGCGGAAAACGCGTGTTAACGGTGTTTACTGCTGTTTTTCCTGTAAAAAGAAAAAGGAAAAGAAAGAGAAGGCTAGTGGGTTGTCGGGTTTGTGTCTGTGAGACTGTGACCCACCTCAAAAAATAGTAAGGAAAAGTTTGTCTGTGTGAGAGTGTATATATATATATATATATATATCGCATGAAAATTAATACAAATTTTGATAGTGTGGGATGTCTTATTCGAGCTTCTTTAGAGATTGTACTGAAAATTTGAAACGCGAATATAGGGCTCAATTATTACAGGTTAACAGATTGTAATTTGTAAAATGAATTGAACTTAATCTTTGTCAAGCTTAATGTCCAACAAAATAATTATGAACAAAACAAATTAAACATTGTGATGCAAGTTAAAACTTAAAACTACAAGAACACCCAAATCTAGCGAGTTCTACTGAGTGCTCTATTTTCTAACAGCCACGCAACACGTACGTTGATTCTAAACCACACAGAGCCAGCACATTAAATCCTAATCAAATTAAATGGGAATCAAATTATTAGTCAAGTCCTCAACTCCTTGACGTAAAGTGGCTATCAACATTTGTTATACTGAAAGAGAAAAAGATGACACTTGACAGAGCTACAATACAAATCTTTTTGTTCTAGACTCGACTTGCAATTAATATATCTCATTCTGGAAATGACTATTTCCAAGATATATAGGACCACCTTGAATTTGGAAAGGAGTAATGCTACAGCTACAAATTATTTTACAATATTTTTACAAAATGATGATGTGGCCAATCTCTTATTGGTTTTCATCTAGACTCACCATTAATATTATTTTTTTATTTACCAATAATCACTCACCACATCAGTAATTTGTAAAAAAATTTGTAAAATAATTTGTATCTCTAGCATTATTCTTTGGGAAGAGGTGTTGGACACTTCAATTCCTCTTGTTAACCATAAATTCAAAGTCTTGCAACAATACCCGGCATATATGCCGGGTACAAGATATACAAAATCCAAAAACAGACCCATCGACATGTTATAGAGAAAGAGAAGACAGAAGTATGGCCGCATTCACATAAGACACACATTATAGACAATATGGGATTATTTAAACTAGTAAAGCAAGCACATCATTTTGCTTTTACAGATTTTCCTCGTAGGGAACCTTTCTTTCTTTCCTTTCACATTGACCATTCCATGATTTCCTTGAAATGGTGGGAAAATATGGTAATTTTCTCCGTATATGGGACCTCTTGATTTGGCCTTAAAAAGCTATTAGCAACTATGGAAAAGATTTGAAGTTGAAGGTGTCTATTGACTCTATTCTATTGTCATCTTTCTCTCTTTCAAAATAACAAATGCTGATAGCCGCCTTACGTCAAGGAGTTGAGGACTTGACTAATAATTTGATTCCCATTTAATTTGATTAGGATTTAATGTGCTGGCTTTGTGTGGTTTTGAATCAACGTATGTGTTGCGTGGCTGTTAGAAAATAGAGCACTCAGTAGAACTCGCTAGATTTAGGTGTTTTTGTAGTTTTAAGTTTTAATTTGCATCACAATGTTTAATTTGTTTTGTTCATAATTATTTTGTCGGACATTATGCTTGACAAAGATTAAGTTCAATTGATTTTACAAATTACAATCTGTTAACGTGTAATAGGTTGTGGGCTTTAGGCCCATCTTATTTACTTATATAACACACATATTTGTACCACACACTCTACCTCTTATATAATGACACGCATGTATATTTTATCACTTGAGAAATACAATAATATTCATTCAGTATTTCTAACATGGTATCAGAGCCACTACTCTAATCCTCTGGCGTGCCGCTCTTAAGCAGTCTTGTCTTCTTGGGTGTCATCCATAGCAGTCGTTGTTGTCAGCATCACCGCTGCCTCCACCGTGACTACAGTACATCAAAGACAATGTTGTTGCCACCATCGCTTCTGTTTCTTTGATCAGACCACAAGTTGCACCATCCAAAAGGACACTCTCCGATCTACTTGCTTGTGAAAAATCGTCTTCATTGAACCACTCACACGCCCTCATGCGCCACTACAATTCTTGATGATATCATCACACGCCTCCACATGCCGCCACTCTCCCTTATGCGCCTCCATGCACCAGGACTGCATCTGTTGACGTCATCGATTATGTCATCTATGCCACACCAACCCTAGCTGACGTCATCACCACCACGTCATCAAGATGGCGTCATCACAGCCACGTCAGCGCCCAGTCATCTGCTTACGTCAGCATCAGTCAACTGCTTGCGTCATCTTGTTGACATCATCACCGTTGACTTTGCCGTTGACTGTTGACTTTTCCAGAGTTGACTTTTTGCAGTCTAGGTGCTCCTTACCAAGTTTTTTGAGCAGATTTCATTTTTGCATATTTTGCTACTAAATAAAGAATAAGTACAAGTCTTCTTTTTATTGCAACAATCATCGCCGACAATCCAACAAATGTTTTTGCAATTTTTGCAAACATCTTGACAATAATATTGAGACTTGTTATCAATGCAACGAAGAATTAATCCATGTCTCGAATGTGACATTTTATTAGTAAAATTATTTGTTTGAACTATTTTTAAATTGCAAAAAGAAGCGGTCAAAGATGTTGGCTATTTAATGGGAAGTTTTTTTTTTTTTTTTTTTTTTTTTTTTTTTTTTTTTTTTTTAGAGGAAGCATTATTGGCACGATTTTAAAAATTGGACAAGCCAAAGAACTGGTTTGTGCTCTGATTCCCGGTTTAACTCGATTTTTACCAATTTTGATCGGATTTATGGACTGAACTGGTGCTTGGTTTCCGGTTGGTCCAGTCTGATTTTAAAAAAAATTACTATTGAAGCAAATTAATAATAATGTCAAGTATACTTTATTATGTAGCATGTACAATGTTCCCACTTGGCTAAATAGAATCTTGTGTTAGAAGATGGAATTTTGATTTCTTCGTTTTGGTAAAAGTTTGAATCAACCTTATTTAGTTGCCAGAATTCAGTCGTGTTGAATGAATTGCAAAACCTACAATTTGTACCTAGTCTTTTGAGAGTTAGGTCAACTTGATAATGTCGCCTCAATCCCTAAGCAATTGCCCTAAAATAGGAAGGAAAAAAAAAAAAAAAACTATGATATATATATATATATATATAGTTGGGGTGGGGGATTTAAACTATGGACATCTTCCTTAAACACATCAAGAGGTACTAGTTGAACTACAAGGTCCCATGATCTATAATACATTAATTATTTAATAATATACTTTTATAACATCATAAAATAAAATATAATTAATTTCTATAATATAACATCTACTTTCATTTTAAAAAAAAAAAAAAAAATCTTTTTACTTGGTTTTTCAATCCATATGAATGATGGCAATGGCATTAATTAACTGCTGGGTTTTGTAATAGGTTAGTTGTGATCAAATGCTTGAATCGAAAAGACAAAAAATTTGCACTACTAGCAGAAATTTTTTATATAGGAACAATTTTTCTGCGTGATAAAAACTTTATATAAACAATTACTTGACATAGAATAGTAGTTATATTAATAAACAATCGGGATATACAAACATTCATCAGAACACCAGATCTGTAGCAAAGCTGGTGATTTAAACATCCAACCTTGCCAATCTTTTCTTCAAAATCATTACACAGGTTCAGAGTTAGTCTCAGTGGGCAATGAACATGAACTTAAAATCACCTATATAAGTAATTTTCAACTTTGGACACATTCCTTCAACTTCAAACTTGAAAGATTCTGCATGTGTCCAAAATTTCACCTAATCTTTTATATGCTCATCATTTATACAAAATAATATCTGATGGTGTTACTTTGATGCTCAACACTTCTACTCAGGACAGTCCTACAAGGAAGGTACTTCACCGAGGCAAGAATGAACATGGATTTGTATCCCATTCATTGCTCTGCCTTGCCAAGTATCACTTCCTCACTTTTCTGTTTCATCTATCAATTTGGTTGCGGAAGTTAAACTAATCTTGGGGCAAGATCGATTATGTTAAGTTAATGTTGCAAACCATGACAAATTGTAAGTCTTGTTGTAAGACAGTAGTTTGGATCTTGCTAAATCTAGCTAGATTTAATCTAAGAAGGCCTGCCTGAAAATAACCTGTACAGCAAAATATGCCGATGATAGTGGCTCTAACTAGTTCTAGAGTCTAGTAGCCACTATTCATTGTCTGGACCTTGTCAATTGGAGTTGCCATTTTAGTGTTACACATGTATAAAGTATAAACATTCTGTTGCACGTGTGTGAATTTACACACTGAAGTGGCATTTTCAAGTTTAAAATTCAATTGTTTTGAGAGTGTGTAAATGCACACAATGGGTGAAACAAACACTGTCCATGTTTGAATACTTTCCTTATTCCTTCCACTCATATGTTTAGGAAAATCTCACTTGCACCAAGTAAAAGCATTAAAATATAGTGAGTAAAAAACACAAGGAAAACCCAATTACTCTATTCTGGTTCAAGCTAATTTGGTCGTTGTTGAAATGGAGCATCGTCAACAATGATTTTAATATTTGAAACAAATAAATATTTTTCGTTTTATTTATTTATTTATATATTTTGGTCTTCTATAGCTCTGTGAAAATGAAATTTGGTCGACTGTTGAAGCCACTCATTATTAATGATGACCCAATCTCGATTGATGGAGGATATATACCTTAGAACAAAATGGAAGATAATAAAGATTCAATTTTCTCCACTTTTTTATATAATTGGATTGCCTTACAATGATGTAGCTTTACAATTATGCTATACAATTGTCTCTTTATCGTATAATGAAAGTTTTGAGCATTGGTTTTTCATTCAAGATGCACATTCTAACGCCCTAAGAGTGAATGGTTTTTTCCTTTTTTAAGATACAATTTGATTTGAACTAATTATTGCCTCATTTCATAATAACTGATTACTTTATTACCATTAAGCAATTCAAACCAAAAAGAAAGTATATCAAGAGACCATTTCATGGAGCACCTCTCTCATACTTGGTGCATCTCACTCATCTATAAGACTCACATATTATAAGAGGGTTGCTCTATAATACAGTTTGGTAAGATTTTTTTCTAAATGAAGACATCAATAAATTTATTTTTGTGAAGAAAAGATTTGCTCCCAAGTTTTTTGTTCGACGATAAAAATTTAATCAATGGAACTAATTATTATTATTGTAGGGAAACGTTTTGCAGCCCAAGCTCAAGAGGTATGGGATCTTGGCCTAGTAAGTCCAGTACAATGAATTTGTAGAGAGTAAATCAAAAAACTAGGCCCTAGTGAATTTAATAACAGCTAGTATGGATTTAAAAGACGATTAAGCAAGAATAAGGCATAGAGGGTTGAATAAATTCACTGTCCAAGGAGACAAGTCTTGATATAAATTGATAGAACTGATTACAAGTGCAACTGTGATTGCTATAGTCTTCTTTTCTCTCCTCCTTTTGATCCTCCTTCCTTCAGGGGTCTCCTACATTATATACCCCCTTCCCAGTGATCTTGGCCCTCCATTTGTCAATCGTTCATCAACTACTAGAGTGCCCGTCCCACCAAACACCCCTTTTGGTTTTCTGTGAGTTGCGGTAACCAAGGAAACACTGTTTAGGGGACTTCTCCACATAAATACGGCAAAAAAAGTAGCTGTAGTACATTGAATGCAGAGGTAGCAGCTTTTCCTTAGATATTCTTGGGTTCCTTTCCTTCTCGTGTGGTCATGAGGCATGCTTCTAACACTGGAGTTTCCATGGAGGTCATTTTCGTTGTTGGAATGCGTATCTGAGCTATATTTGTCATGGCCAAGGAGGAATTCCTCCTTGAACCACCTTCTACCCCTTTCTTATTCATGAGATTCTAAACTAAAATTCTTTATAACTAATTTTCCCTCCTCGGACATGCCAACGTTTTCAGACAAGGCCTAAGGCCCAATACATAATTTTGGGCTCTTAACCCTACAATTACAATTATTATTATTATTATTATTATTATTACTAGTTGTGCAAGCCAACTTCAACGGTTGCTAATGACTTCAATTAGACATTGATATTATTTGCTTGCTTGTGGACAAGAATATTGGTAAATTTAGTAAAATTGGTTCTCACACACGTTTATAAGCAACAAGACCTAACGTGCAAGTGGGGATTAAGTTACCGAGGGGTGGCAAATAGATACAAACTTACATCATCACCAAGCGAAGAGAAGCACAAAATGGAAAAGTTCTCTACCGAAACAAATTCAAGGAGTTGTCACTCCAGGCCTTCCGACAAAGAATATTGATTTTTTTTTTTGCTGTGTACAAGAATATTGAATCATTGATAGAAAGGGTGAGGCAGTTTGAAACATGATGTGTAGTGCGAACAAATGTGTGTAGGTAACACAATAACATCGAGAAAGCTAGTTAAGGATGAATTGTTGGGGAATGATATTGCTTTAGCATCACTGTAGGAAGAGTGCAAAGGTTGAAGTGGTAGGTTATGTGCTTGACATTACTTCACGGGCAAGAGACTCCCTCACAATCGTCACCATCCCTTTCATATTCGTCTTTTCATTATTGTTTGAGAAATGCAATGTCAAAACATTTTCACAACAAATACAATATGGCGGGTTGTTATTTGTTGTTACTAGTGGGTAAAAAAATAATTTCAGTGGTGGATTCAAATTAAAAACCTGTAACAACTTGCTAATTAGGATTTATTGTAAAAATGTTGTTTACGTAATACTTCTCTTATTGTTTAGTAGTCACGTAAGGAAAATTGTGAGTGAAGAAGCAAACAGGGCCACCATTGGAGTCTCCATAGAGTGACCAAAAATATTTATCTTAACTTCAGAGTTCAATAGTGTCAGAAGTGAATGGTTATTAAAATTTCCAAGTAAATAATTCAATAAACACTTTTTTGGACTTGAAAAAACCAAATTTGAAGTAAAGATAAAGTGCAAATCTTGACCCAAATGTGTAACCTTTTTCAATCACAACCAAACTATTTATGAATATAAAGTATAATCATCCACTAATTAATTAAATATATTATGAGCTATTTTCCACGACAAACACCACAAATTTTAATTTTGACACTAACCATGTTATGATTACAAAAGCAATATGTTAGGCTAAAATCAATATTTATTAACCATCTAATAAAGTAACCATACAAAGAGATGACCTAACAATAGAAAGCCCTTGTAATCCATCCACCATCCCACCTACAAGTGCAAGAGTTGTAGCCGTGTAAATTCAAGTAGTATCAAGTTCCATTAGTGCTAAATTCGAGTAGCATCAAGTTCCATTAGTGCTATAGCGGCCTCACGGGAGTCAAGTGGTATGCAGGAAAACAAATGGCAAACATCAAACCCAAAATTTAAAAAAGCATCTGTGCCGAAATTAAGACCCTTTCCCCATTAGAGAGAAGAACAAAGTTACTATAATGCTAAATTCATACCCATGCAAAATTTTATACAATGTGAAAACAAATTGATTCTATACATTACAAATGGCAAACATGAAACCCTAGTATCTATTGCATATCATAACATTCCCTTAGTCTCTCCTCCTCCGCTTCTTGTGTCTGTCATCCCTTTCACTCTCATCTGAACTTGATGAATCCAATTCTGAACTAGCTGACCCTGTAACCAAACTACCAGAACTATCCGATTCTTGCTCTTGTTGCATAATAAGGCGTGGCATATTCTTCAAGTACTCACGTAAGTTTTCAGTGATGCCACCAAGTCCAATGGATGTGAAGAAGTTAATTGAAAACCGTGTGTTCCTGGGATTGTCCCTTGGGAAGATAGATTCAAAGGAATCCTGCATTGTGGGATCGTTAAGACGCTCATTCAGCAGACGGATGCCCAGATGCTCTGACAATTCCTGCAACAGAAACAACACAACTGTGAATACAACAGCTTCTAGAAGAAATGCTAGAGAAAAACATGAGGGGAAAAAATTGGTGTCGCTTTCGATACCTGGAATAGAATCTTGATAAATATACGAGACGAAGAAGTGGTATCCTCCTCTGTTAAGCGAATATAGGCTAAAACATGCCAAGGTAGAGCATCTGTGCAGAGTAAATGTGCAAAAAACTTAGCCACATTACGCAACTTATTTGTTTCAAGCCGGTGAATCATGGAATATTGTTGGACAAAGCATTTGTCAAAATTTTCCTGATAAACTTTGTTGATCATGCAGAATCGCTGCCCCAAAAGACCATAATAACGGAGGTAAGTTCTCTCCTGACTACAGCATTCCAAGAGCATAATGTTCAACTCCATCTGCATAAGCCACCAAGACAACTATAAGTTTCAAGTAGTACAGAATTTGATTCAAGATTTTTTCTTTAAAATAAATTGTGCTTATATATTATTATTAAGCTTTCAATTGCATTATTATCAGATTTTTTCTTTTATTATTTTAAGCATTCAATTTTAGGAGTTATCCAATTTTTCTAGCCAAACTCAACTCCTTGTCAAGTCTCAATTAGCTGAGCCTAAGCAGCAAGAAGCTTTAGCTTGGGCTCTGTGTGGCTTGCCTCTAAACACCCCTAATAGTGACTGAAGTACCCAAGGGAAATAATCTAAGCACCAAGGCAAGTTAGTGCATGAAACCACTAATGAATTCTAATCGTTTGGGGGGTGGGGGTTAAAAACACAGAAGCTAAGAATAAAGAAAAAAAAAAAATTTTGATACTGACTTGTAATAACATCTAGCAATCTGAAATGTTAAAAGAGTATGTAAAGTGAATCTAATCCATCTTGTTTATTCGTTTATTGTTCATTTATTCACTTGATAGCAAAGGGGAGTAAAGGATGTCTTCATGCTGGACGGGAGACTCAGAACCCAGCTCTAGTTCCTCTAAATAATAGTGATTCCTAGCCAAGTACCAATAATTTGCAGAGACTCAGCGAACTGTGAACAAATATTCATTATTTATCTATCTTTCCCTACTTCGTCTTAAACAAGGAAATACTAAATAAGGAGACTTCAATTTTACAGCAGCAACATCAGGAAAAGCTTGCAACACTTACCTCTTGACCTGGCTCTAGTTTAATTTTCAGGAGCTTATGACCTGCCTCCTCAAAATCAACACTGGACATAATTGTTAGATAGATTGTCCTCCGGAGATTTACAAGATTTGTCTCTGTTTCATCCCTTATTTTCATCTGCTCCTCATCCTCCTCCTCATCATCATCCTCATCCTCATCCTCATCATCATCTGAAGCTGCATCTGAACCTTCTTCATCCTCAGACTCGTCACCCAAAATGGTTTTCTTCAACTCTTCATAACGCTTCTCATTCTCAAGGAAATTAGGATCTGGCTTGAATATATCTGAACAAGGAGAAAGAAAAACATAAATCAATACATAACCATAGCTAGACCAATCAAGAAGCAGAAGACAGCTCAGCATAATGCCATACCAAGGGCAATCTCTGGATCTATTTCCTCTTGGAGAGAGATCTCATGGGTTATCTGATCTTCCTGCTCTACAAGGTCAAGACCCGGCCGAACAGCCGAGTACCCCTGCAAACGAATACATCACATTGGGTATCTTTATTCTAGCTATCCTTGGACACTAACAGTAGTATCTGATGCCATAATTCTAGAAATGAAGGGAGAGAGAAAAAAAAAAAAAAAAAAAAAAATCCTGAATGTCCTTAACCAAAATTTATGGGTAGGGACTAATTTCACTTTCACTATTAGGTCAAGATCTCATCCGTTCTCACAATCAGATTGTGATTGAAATATGTTCTGCATGATCTATTTCCTTCTTGTGGTTTGATGATATGCAAATGGTTAAGCAATAATGAAAGAGAGGAGGTACCAAAGCCTGATTTTATTAATAGCAAGGTTCGGCAAGCCATTAAAAACAAAATTAGACAGATGGCAGCTATAAGGTCTACAAAACCATGCTATGCCCATTCCATGTACCATAGCATTCCAATTATCCACTCAAGAAAAGATCTGCTGATCTGCTCTTCTATATTTAGTATTTTATACAGTTTTTTCAAACAAAATACTTTAATCCTCCTATTGTACCATACACATGATCCTCATAACCAATACAATTAAACCATTGTGAGTTTCAACGACAATGGACTTCTTAAAATTGGTAATTGATAAGTAATAACTTCTTTTTATTGGTTAGGAGAACCACACAAGTATAACCATACTCCTATTGTAATGAACAATTTCTCCAGTCCATCATATATATCTTGAACATTTCCACCACTAATTTGCTGGATCAGTTGGACTACAAAAACATGAACAAATAAATAAAAAGGCTAGGCCATGAGTAGATCTGTGAGAAAGTTAAGTTTCTGCACAAGCTTTTATATTTTACAGCCTGCCCAACATCTCCATTGAAATCAAATTTTCAATCCACATGGACTTTCAAATGACAAGAATCAACCACTATGTCAGGCTGATACCTGATTAATGTCACAATCAATAAAGAAAGTGACACAGGAGACATCACAAATAAAGCTGAATTCATAAAAGACACACCAACATAGAGCAGTTCAAGGGCACCACTATCCCATGCTAGATTAATTTAAAAAGACAACGACCATGTAAAAACTAAATTAAACTCAACATTTAGACGAAGATTTTGAGCTGAGCCAAGATGGGGGAGGCCAAAATGGATGGCACTGGGCTTTGTAATCTAGAATCTTGTCAATTTTCTGATTCTCTAAGTAGAAGGCACCAATGTTTTTTTCGTCAGTGAAGTAAATGCAATTCCCTTTACATCCAGAGAATTCTGTAGCTGAAACAGAGAAGGAACAGTCATTACCCAAAATAAAAACTTGATCACCCAAATTCTTGACCATAACCAACGACCCCACTCTTGGTCCAGCTTATAAACTTCAAAATGAACTGTCTTAGGATGAACACGGTATCTATGGAGATCGTGGTCAAACCTCTCTCCATCTAAGAACTATCAACAGACATAGAGTACTCCACAGACTCCACCAATGCTTCTGGTCTCCCAAGCCCACAAAGTCGGAGGCGAAAATTGAACCAGACTCATTGACGATATCATCCATGAAAACTGATTCCCAACTATCTAATCACTAAGAATTGTCCCTTTATACATAATGTATCACAGTAACAAATTGTTATCATCTACGAGGATCAATCTCTGTCCCATGATTTCAAAGCCTACTTTCCTCATAAAATAACAAAATGCGGAGAGGGTTTATATCAAAATAGTCCACCAGGAGTAAGGGAAACAACAGAAGTTTATCCACACCAGCAATATTCATGCACTACTATGTTGAAGTTTATATGCTTTGCCTACCTCGACAGCTCGAAAATCCAATAAGTTAATCACTTTTGGAAATAGTCTGGGAGAAAGCTGGTACGGAGGCTTGAAAGTGGATTCAAAAGACGTACTCGACCAGGTTCATACTCTTCCACCTTGACCAACAAGCCCTTTGATGAACATGTTGAAAGGTTTGGATTATCATCGAGTGGCTCAAGACGGTAGATGGTACTTTGAGAGAGAAAGGATTGGCCTCCAGCTGAGTTGATGGGGAAAGGAAAGGGAGAAGCGAAGGAGGAGATATCCCACGTAGTGGAGGGATAGAGGTTCTCAGTGAAGCACAGATGCTGCGAAGTCTTACAACATCGATGGAGCTTGGACGGTTTTTCCGATTAAAGGCAAGAGTTCCATTGGAAGAGCAGACCAGTCGACCTCTCTCTCAACCATATTTTCGTTGCTTGACTTAGAGAATGACTTAGCAGGCAAAAAGAGAAAAAAAGACCAAAAGCAACCTTATCTCCATATATAAAAAGCGCGAATGCGTTAAAGCTACAGTAACAAAAACAGTAATTTGGTTTGTTCAATCATTGCACTGAATAGAACCGCAGTGGATTGGATAGGACCGAATAAGACTAAAGTGGGTAAAATAACCGAATAAGACCGAAGTGGACCGATTAGGACTAAGATTGACCGAATAGGACAAAGTGGACAAAGTAAATCGAACAAGATCAAATTGGACCGGATTTTATTAATAAGACCAAAGTAAACCGAATAGGACTAAAATGGAATGAATAGGACTGAAGTGGATTGAATAGGACCGAATAAGACCAAAGTGGATTGAATAGATCGAATAGGTCGAAGTGGACCGAGTAGGACTAAATAGGATCAATATGGACTGAATAGGACGAAGTGGACCAAGTCTACTGAATAGGATTGAATAGAACCAAGGTGGACCAATGGACCGAATATGATCAAAGTGGACCGAATAAGACTGGAATTTTATTATTATTTATTTTTAAATTTATAAATATTAGGCTTTAGATACCCAAAGTATTATTTTAATGTGTATTTCCTAAGAAATATAAAAAGTATTATCAAATGTTCAAATTTATTGCGTTTTTTTTAACCTATGTAGGGTTTTTTAGTAAATTAGACCATAAAATAAAATGTAAAAAGTTAATCTATAGTCTACTTATTCAATATTTTGAAACCAACTGAAAAAGAGCCACTCAACTTTGCAATAGTCTTTTGTATTAAATTTTAGCTCTATAATAATTTTTTAGGAAAAAAAAAAAGATTTGTATTGACATAATTTGTGAATTTCATGACTTTCATATGACAAAATATTTTGTCAACACTTCTAAAATGCTTGAATCTACAAAAGGTGCACTTAAAAATTAGAGAGGAAAAAGAGTCTAGTAATAATCAATAACTCCATCACCAATAAACAGGTTTAGTAAATTTTATTGGAAATATTCACTAATAAATCAGAAAGAAGTTCCATTAAAATATTTTGGAAACAAATTTTCCCCTCATGTTGAACTCAAATGGCTTTTCAATTTTCATACGCATCTTAAGTGAGATGTGAGAACTAGACGTGTTGTTTTGGTTCCTGTATAAGCTTAAGTGTATCACCAATATTTACTAGTCCCTTTCAACCTGGGTCTTCTCTTATGAGATTTGCCCATTGAGAAAAGAATGAGCAAACAATGGGGTTAAAATTGTTTAGGGCATGCGTTTATAACTTCATTGTTTCCTGCTAAAAAAAAATGAAATGAACCCACCCTATCCATCCTAATGTCCTTACATAAATTTATGGGTAGGACTAATTTCACTTTCACAATCAGGTCAAGATCTCACCGTTCTCACAATCAGATTGTAATTGACATATGTTATGCATGATCTATTTCCTTCTTTTCGTTTGATGATATGCAAAAGGTTAATTTTTTTTGGGGAAAAAAAAAGGCTGAGGTACCAAAGCCTGAGTTTATAAATTGCAAGTTTTGGCAAGCCATAAAACAAAATTAAACATAGATGGCAACTGTAAGGTCTACAAAACCATGCTTTGCCCATGCCATGTACTATAGCATTCCAATTCTGCAACAAGCCCAAATATGTACAAGTATTAATGCAAAGACTCGAGAGAAATTCTGTTTAATTATTCAGCAACCGTAACTTACATTTATTCATAAAAAGAGCCACGCACTTCTTGCCTCAATAAATGGATTCTGTGTTTCCTTACAAATGGTGAGTGGTGACACATTGCTCTCTTGCACATTTGATACCCAAAACCCAATTTGGCCTTTTCCACCTTCCTTATTACGTAACAGTAACACTCAACACACCGCATATAAATTTCAATGACAAACAAGCACTACAAATTTGTCTGGACCTCTGCTACAATGGCAAGGCATAAGGATGCCAAATATTCTTCTGGCTAACATAAACTGATTCACACCCCTGACTATTTTGGCAAATTGCAATGACCTGCTCATCAATTTGGTTACCAAACAGATGTAATAACTTTAAAGTACTTGTTCTAATTTGCTAAATTAGCTCCAATAGCTAAAAATCATTTATGTTAAAACTCATTATCACAAAAGCACTACAGCCCAAAGTTCTATTTCTTACAGCAATCCCAATCGGGCAATGTATACGACACTTCTCATATATACCTACATAATTCAGTAAATGACTTGTACTTTCTGAAAATACTAGCTCATGAGTAGAAGGCAATATTCAACACATGATCAAGCTTTAATCTATTTAACAAGGATTATTGAAGTTTGAGTTTGTGATCATGCTAGCCACCACAACGGCTGTTATATGATTAAAACTTACAATCATCGAAAGTATCTGTTACAGCAAGCAAATAGGGGCACATAATAATGAAACAAACACACCATTATATCAAAAAGTTTCACAACATTAATTTCATACTTACATAGGCCTAAAGCAAATTTGGGAGACGCCAGGATGGATGACTGTCCTCGAAATATGATAAATATCCAACGCTATTATCTTCCAAACTGAAAACTTGAGTTTCATTTTGATCAGTGAAGTAAATGCAATTCCTTTATACCAGAAAGCTCTTTAGCCATAACCGAGAAACAACAATCATTACCAAAACAAAAGCTCGATCGTCCAAGCTTTCCTTCAACTCCCATCGACCCCACTCTTCATCAAACCTATACACTTGAAACCAATCAATTTGGCACAATCTTCACCACCCATATAAAAGTAAAACGCATCATTCCCTACTCTCCTTTCCCTGTCAAGGTACCTATCAACAACATAGAGAGCTCCACAAGACTCCACCAAATGCTTCTGGCTACCCAACCCACAAAGCGGAGGCAAAAATTGAACCAACTTCAATGACGATTGATCGATCCATGAAACGATTCCCAAACTATTAATCACGTAGAATTGGCCCTTATACACAATGATATCATCATAATCAAAACTATTTCGATCTACGAGGATCAATTCCTCGTCCCAGATTTTGCAAAGCCTAACTTTCCGTCATTAAAGATAACAAAAGCGGCAGAGGCGTTTACATTAGTCCAAGGAGAATGGGAAACATAACTACCTTATTCACTCCAAAAATAGAGATGTCACTGAGACTGAGGACTTTTTCGATTTCATTAGTGGATGCGGATGATCCAGCTCTAACTTGATATCTAAGCGTATATGCTTTAGTTAACTCTACGACTCGAAAGTCAAATAAGTTCAAAGTCTTATTGNTGTCCCATCATCCCACCTTTAGCCTTATGTGAGTGGCGGTAGCTGAGAAAGCACTGTTCAGGTGTCCTGTCCACATAAATGCGGCCAGAAAGGTAGGTACAGTGCATTAAATGTGGTGGTTGAAGTATGCCTCCTTGATATTTCTCCGTTGCCGTTATCTTTATGTGTGTCCGAGGTTCCTCTCCCTCTTGACACTTGTCAAATAGATCACTTGAACCTCCCATACTCGTGCTTGATCAAACCTCTTCGGATCCGAGGGCTCATGACTACTCGGACATATGAGCATCTCCTCGGATGGAATACGTGTTCATCTCCAGGCATCCCCCATTGGCGTGGGCATCCGACTGAAAGCCCCATCTCCTCGGATGAAGAGTGTTCCTCATTCAGGGCCTTGGGCCCAATAAGTTGGGCTGGGTTTTTCTCCCCCCACACTTTGTGTTTCTAGAATTTTTTTTTTATTAGTCAATTTTTGTTGAGCCAAAATTTACTGTTTCACATACAATTTTTTTGGGTTGATTTTTTTTTTAATTTTTTTTTATGCATCATTTTAAGTAAAACACATATAGTTTTTGATTTAGCCAATTTGTTGAGCCATAATTCAAAGTTTTACGGATAGCTTTTTTGGGCTAACTTGTTTTTAACAGATTGTTTAAAGTGAAAAACACATAGTTTTACCAACAAAAAAATAATTATAAAAAAAAAGTAATTTCCCCTTTTATGTTTGAGGTAGTTTCATCCCCAACCTTAAAGTTGAATAATTTCCTCCTTTATATTTTATAGACAAATATATAGTCCCTATTATTACTCTCTTAGATAAACCCTAACAAAATATTATGATTCTTAGAATATTTCATTGTGTAATATTGAAATGTCTCACTAAATTTTAATATCTCAAAAAATTTCTTCGTATATTTTGAGGATGTGTTAGTCATACTTAGAAAGTAAAAATTGTGATGTACGGTATTCTATTTGTTACCTAGAGAACACTAATTTATTAGAGGTTTAAATATTCTAGATTTATAGTTTCATCTAATAGAAACTTCAATGACATATGCTTTTGTTATTTTGTTATTTGTTTTCTTTCTTAAAAAGGTGTTCATTAAAAATTAAGTAAGCTAAGTATCATAATTAGACTCATAAAATAAAATGATAAAGAAGGAAGTATGAATAACAAAATATTCGTTGACCACCGCACATCTTTAGTGCGATGGTTACTCCATAAGTATAAGTGCCTATAGGGTGTTGGGGGGGGTAAGGGTTGGGGTTCGAGTCTCCAAGAGAGAGCTTTATATACATATAGATTTAGATTAGACTTGAGTAAAATTTCTATCTTGTATTAAAAAAAAAAACAAAATATTCGTTGCAAATGGTAGCATATGTAATCATTTATTGCAAAAATTAAAATATTGTGACAATGTTTTTATCAAAACTTAGTTGTTTATAGTTGGAAGATGACGACATTTGTTATTATTTTTAATAGAATTTTTTTTTTTGTGAGTAGATACTATCTTTAGTAAATAGGTTCTAAGAAATGAAAAATTATTTTGTATCAAATGATACCACGTTATCCGTATCAAAATCCAATAAACGAGAGACATGTATGTAAAAATAACTACCCACTAACACATGTTTTTCAATTGTTAGTGAGTTAGTTATTTTTGTCTGACATGTCTCACACTTATCGAGTTTTAATACCGTTGACATGGTATCATTTGATACCAAATACTTTCTCCTAAGAAATTATCATACTAAATAAATAGTTATATGTTAAATAACTATTCTAAATTTAAATACATGGTTTGATACTATTTAAAAAAAAAAAATGTTATCTTAAATTTTTTCACTTAAGGAGCAGCATATGCCTTGCATGTGCAACCCTTACTAGTATTTTTTAAATAACAAAATGGTACTTATATCTTAATCTATGGATTGGGCTGTGACGCAATGTTTATACTATATTCTTAATTTTGATGGGCAAGATTTTTATTTTTTTCATCTTGGTGTATATGTTTTCTTGTGGACACGGTTTTTTGAGATTTAGAGTTGTATAAATGAAATAAGTTAAGCTGAATATTAAAAGTTTAGAATTGGTTTATTTAGTTTTATTTCAAACATGAGCCAAACTCAAATTAATCACTAAGCGTGATTATATGTCTAAGTTTGGTTCTTTTTTTTTTTTTTGTTGAATAAATTTAAGCTTGTTCACAAGTTATTTAATTAATTTATTATTTTCCTATATATAGTAAACACTACCATTAAAATAGAATCTCAAAATTTAAGTATACTTTTGTATATTTATACATATAAACATATAATTTTATATGGGGCTGGTTAATGTATGCCCCAAGAACATACATTAATAATCCATTTTAGGAAATTTTTTTATGGAGAATTGAAAAAGTTATTACAAAAGTTTGACAGCTTTTCAATTCTCAATAAAAAGTTTCCTAAAATGGTTTACTAACATATGCCCTAAAAGTATATGTTAGTAAAACCCATTTTGTATATACTAAAATCAAGTCTCATACTTTTTGACGAATAAATCAAGTCTCATACTAGTAACCTTATTTTATGAATATGTTATTATTTGTTAGTTTAGCTCGTTGAATAAATAAACAAACAAAATTTTAGAAGTAGATGTGTTTTATTGATTCCTGCATAGGCATAGTGGCTTCTAAAGTACCGTGAGGAAGATAACTTCCAATATCCTACCATTTCCATATTTTATGTCAGACTGAACCCCTCGGGTTCATCATGCGAGAGTGTGGCACCAAATATTTACTAGTCCCCTTTCAACCAAAGGTCTTTCTCTTATGAGCTGTGCCTATGGAGAGAAGAATGTGCAAACAATGGGCTCAAAAATTGTTTGGGGGCATGTGTTTATAAATTTGCTGAAAATATGAAATGAACCCACCCTGTCCATCCTAATGTCCTTAACCAAAATTTATGGGTAGGACTAATTTCACTTTCACTATTAGGTCAAGATCTCATCCGTTCTCACAATCAGATTGTGATTGAAATATGTTCTGCATGATCTATTTCCTTCTTGTGGTTTGATGATATGCAAATGGTTAAGCAATAATGAAAGAGAGGAGGTACCAAAGCCTGATTTTATTAATAGCAAGGTTCGGCAAGCCATTAAAAACAAAATTAGACAGATGGCAGCTATAAGGTCTACAAAACCATGCTATGCCCATTCCATGTACCATAGCATTCCAATTATCCACTCAAGAAAAGATCTGCTGATCTGCTCTTCTATATTTAGTATTTTATACAGTTTTTTCAAACAAAATACTTTAATCCTCCTATTGTACCATACACATGATCCTCATAACCAATACAATTAAACCATTGTGAGTTTCAACGACAATGGACTTCTTAAAATTGGTAATTGATAAGTAATAACTTCTTTTTATTGGTTAGGAGAACCACACAAGTATAACCATACTCCTATTGTAATGAACAATTTCTCCAGTCCATCATATATATCTTGAACATTTCCACCACTAATTTGCTGGATCAGTTGGACTACCAAAAACATGAACAAATAAATAAAAAAGGCTAGGCCATGAGTAGATCTGTGAGAAAGTTAAGTTTCTGCACAAGCTTTTATATTTTACAGCCTGCCCAACATCTCCATTGAAATCAAATTTTCAATCCACATGGACTTTCAAATGACAAGAATCAACCACTATGTCAGGCTGATACCTGATTAATGTCACAATCAATAAAGAAAGTGACACAGGAGACATCACAAATAAAGCTGAATTCATAAAAGACACACCAACATAGAGCAGTTCAAGGGCACCACTATCCCATGCTAGATTAATTTAAAAAGACAACGACCATGTAAAAACTAAATTAAACTCAACATTTAGACGAAGATTTTGAGCTGAGCCAAGATGGGGGAGGCCAAAATGGATGGCACTGGGCTTTGTAATCTAGAATCTTGTCAATTTTCTGATTCTCTAAGTAGAAGGCACCAATGTTTTTTTCGTCAGTGAAGTAAATGCAATTCCCTTTACATCCAGAGAATTCTGTAGCTGAAACAGAGAAGGAACAGTCATTACCCAAAATAAAAACTTGATCACCCAAATTCTTGACCATAACCCAACGACCCCACTCTTGGTCCAGCTTATAAACTTCAAAATGAACTGTCTTAGGATGAACACGGTATCTATGGAGATCGTGGTCAAACCTCTCTCCATCTAAGAACCTATCAACAGCGTAGAGTTCTCCACATGACTCCACCAAATGCTTCTGGTCTCCCAAAGCACAAAGTGGAGGCGAAAATTGTATCAGCTTCATTGATGAATCAATCCATGAAACTGTTCCCAATCTATCAACAACATAAGATTGTCCCTTGTATACAGTAATGTCATCACAGTAAAAGTTGTTATCATCTACAAAGGTCCAATTCTTGTCTCCATATTTCACATACCCCAACTTTCCTTCATGAAATAACCCGAAAATCAATTTATATTCAACGCAACTAGTCCACGCAGAGTTAGGAAACAACAGAAGTTTATCCACACCAGCAATATTCATGCCACTACTATGTTGAAGTTTATATGCTTTGCCTACCTCGACAGCTCGAAAATCCAATAAGTTAATCACTTTTGGAAAATAGTCTGGGAGAAAGCTGGTACGGAGGCTTGAAAGTGGATTCAAAAGACGTACTCGACCAGGTTCATACTCTTCCACCTTGACCAACAAGCCCTTTGATGAACATGTTGAAAGGTTTGGATTATCATCGAGTGGCTCAAGACGGTAGATGGTACTTTGAGAGAGAAAGGATTGGCCTCCAGCTGAGTTGATGGGGAAAGGAAAAGGGAGAAGCGAAGGAGGAGATATCCCACGTAGTGGAGGGATAGAGGTTCTCAGTGAAGCACAGATGCTGCGAAGTCTTACAACATCGATGCGAGCTTGGACGGTTTTTCCGATTAAAGGCAAGAGTTCCATTGGAAGAGCAGACCAGTCGACCTCTCTCTCAACCATATTTTCGTTGCTTGACTTAGAGAATGACTTAGCAGGCAAAAAGAGAAAAAAAAGACCAAAAGCAACCTTATCTCCATATATAAAAAGCGCGAATGCGTTAAAGCTACAGTAACAAAAACAGTAATTTGGTTTGTTCAATCATTGCACTGAATAGAACCGCAGTGGATTGGATAGGACCGAATAAGACTAAAGTGGGTAAAATAAACCGAATAAGACCGAAGTGGACCGATTAGGACTAAGATTGACCGAATAGGACCAAAGTGGACAAAGTAAATCGAACAAGATCAAATTGGACCGGATTTTATTAAATAAGACCAAAGTAAACCGAATAGGACTAAAATGGAATGAATAGGACTGAAGTGGATTGAATAGGACCGAATAAGACCAAAGTGGATTGAATAGATCGAATAGGTCGAAGTGGACCGAGTAGGACTAAATAGGATCAATATGGACTGAATAGGACCGAAGTGGACCAAGTCTACTGAATAGGATTGAATAGAACCAAGGTGGACCAATGGACCGAATATGATCAAAGTGGACCGAATAAGACTGGAAATTTTTATTATTATTTATTTTTAAATTTATAAATATTAGGCTTTAGATACCCAAAGTATTATTTTAATGTGTATTTCCTAAGAAATATAAAAAGTATTATCAAATGTTCAAATTTTATTGCGTTTTTTTTAACCTATGTAGGGTTTTTAAGTAAATTAGACCATAAAATAAAATGTAAAAAGTTAATCTATAGTCTACTTATTCAATATTTTGAAACCAACTGAAAAAGAGCCACTCAACTTTGCCAATAGTCTTTTGTATTAAATTTTAGCTCTATAATAAATTTTTTAGGAAAAAAAAAAAGATTTGTATTGACATAATTTGTGAATTTCATGACTTTCATATGACAAAATATTTTGTCAACACTTCTAAAATGCTTGAATCTACAAAAGGTGCACTTAAAAATTAGAGAGGAAAAAAGAGTCTAGTAATAATCAATAACTCCATCAACCAATAAACAGGTTTAGTAAATTTTATTGGAAATATTCACTAATAAATCAGAAAGAAGTTCCATTAAAATATTTTGGAAACAAAATTTTCCCCTCATGTTGAACTCAAATGGCTTTTCAATTTTCATACGCATCTTAAGTGAGATGTGAGAACTAGACGTGTTGTTTTGGTTCCTGTATAAGCTTAAGTGTATCACCAAATATTTACTAGTCCCTTTCAACCTGGGTCTTTCTCTTATGAGATTTGCCCATTGAGAAAAGAATGAGCAAACAATGGGGTTAAAATTGTTTAGGGCATGCGTTTATAACTTCATTGTTTCCTGCTAAAAAAAAATGAAATGAACCCACCCTATCCATCCTAATGTCCTTACATAAATTTATGGGTAGGACTAATTTCACTTTCACAATCAGGTCAAGATCTCACCCGTTCTCACAATCAGATTGTAATTGACATATGTTATGCATGATCTATTTCCTTCTTTTCGTTTGATGATATGCAAAAGGTTAATTTTTTTTGGGGAAAAAAAAAGGCTGAGGTACCAAAGCCTGAGTTTATAAATTGCAAGTTTTGGCAAGCCATAAAACAAAATTAAACATAGATGGCAACTGTAAGGTCTACAAAACCATGCTTTGCCCATGCCATGTACTATAGCATTCCAATTCTGCAACAAGCCCCAAATATGTACAAGTATTAATGCAAAGACTCGAGAGAAATTCTGTTTAATTATTCAGCAACCGTAACTTACATTTATTCATAAAAAGAGCCACGCACTTCTTGCCTCAATAAATGGATTCTGTGTTTCCTTACAAATGGTGAGTGGTGACACATTGCTCTCTTGCACATTTGATACCCAAAACCCAATTTGGCCTTTTCCACCTTCCTTATTACGTAACAGTAACACTCAACACACCGCATATGAATTTCAATGACAAACAAGCACTACAAAATTTGTCTGGACCTCTGCTACAATGGCAAGGCATAAGGATGCCAAATATTCTTCTGGCTAACATAAACTGATTCACACCCCTGACTATTTTGCAAATTGCAATGACCTGCTCATCAATTTGGTTACCAAACAGATGTAATAACTTTAAAGTACTTGTTCTAATTTGCTAAATTAGCTCCAATAGCTAAAAATCATTTATGTTAAAACTCATTATCACAAAAGCACTACAGCCCAAAGTTCTATTTCTTACAGCAATCCCAATCGGGCAATGTATACGACACTTCTCATATATACCTACATAATTCAGTAAATGACTTGTACTTTCTGAAAATACTAGCTCATGAGTAGACCAAGGCAATATTCAACACATGATCAAGCTTTAATCTATTTAACAAGGATTATTGAAGTTTGAGTTTGTGATCATGCTAGCCACCACAACGGGCTGTTATATGATTAAAACTTACAATCATCGAAAGTATCTGTTACAGCAAGCAAATAGGGGCACATAATAATGAAACCAAACACACCATTATATCAAAAAGTTTCACAACATTAATTTCATACTTACATAGGCCTAAAGCAAATTTGGGAGACGCCAGGATGGATGACTGTCCTCGAAATATGATAAATATCCAACGCTATTATCTTCCAAACTGAAAACTTGAGTTTCATTTTGATCAGTGAAGTAAATGCAATTCCTTTTATACCCAGAAAGCTCTTTAGCCATAACCGAGAAACAACAATCATTACCCAAAACAAAAGCTCGATCGTCCAAGCTTTCCTTCAACTCCCATCGACCCCACTCTTCATCAAACCTATACACTTTGAAACCAATCAATTTGGCACAATCTTCACCACCCATATAAAAGTAAAACGCATCATTCCCTACTCTCCTCCTTTCCCTGTCAAGGTACCTATCAACAACATAGAGAGCTCCACAAGACTCCACCAAATGCTTCTGGCTACCCAACCCACAAAGCGGAGGCAAAAATTGAACCAACTTCAATGACGATTGATCGATCCATGAAACGATTCCCAAACTATTAATCACGTAGAATTGGCCCTTATACACAATGATATCATCATAATCAAAACTATTTCGATCTACGAGGATCAATTCCTCGTCCCCAGATTTTGCAAAGCCTAACTTTCCGTCATTAAAGATAACAAAAGCGGCAGAGGCGTTTACATTAGTCCAAGGAGAATTGGGAAACATAACTACCTTATTCACTCCAAAAATAGAGATGTCACTGAGACTGAGGACTTGTTCGATTTCATTAGTGGATGCGGATGATCCAGCTCTAACTTGATATCTAAGCGTATATGCTTTAGTTAACTCTACGACTCGAAAGTCAAATAAGTTCAAAGTCTTATTGGGGTACCTGGTACGACGGTTGGAGATCGGATCAAATAAACGAAACTTGCCTCCTGAGTTTGAGTCTTGTTCGACTTTGATCAACCAAGCCTTATTCGAAGAAGTCGAGGAGGGATTTAGACGTTGTAGTCGATAGATAGTGCTTTGGCAAAGATAAGCCGGAGTTCGAAGTGGAGTTGGAGCTGGATAAGGGGAAGGGAATATGAGAGGGAATCGAGGAGAGTTGGAGTGAAAGAGAGGGATAGAAGAGCGCCACGTGTTGCAGACACTGCGGAATCGAACAATATCGATGCGGGTGTCGAGGTTTTTGCCGATCGTTGGTAACAGTTCCTTGGGAAGTTCCGACCACTTCACTCTCTCTCCATCATCCATATCTTTGTTCTCTTTTTTGGATTTCTCCATATCTTTGTTCTTGGTTGACTTGACTTAAACCAGAGAGCTTCATTCTATATTAAAAGACAGACCCAAGTGGCCAAGGAATTGATATAAAAAAATAAAAAAAATAAAAACCAACGTTTTCACAAGTAAAGTGATGATGTGGAATGGACTGTCACCTTAATTATGCGTGGAATATAATATCTTAGTTTTTTTTAAAAAAAAAATTAAGTTATTCATATATGTTATTTGAAAATGTGTTAAATTTTGTAAAAAATTTTCCATAAGTAAACATAATGCATTTTACAATTTACATTCAATTTTATATAAGGCAAGATATTTTATAAATAATGTGATGTGTGGTTGGAATTTGTTTTTAGTACTCATTCAAACAGTTTTCTATATATTTTGAATGGTTTAAAAATGAAATATAATAAATTTATCATTTATATTAGAAAAAAAATACAAAATTTTAATGACATAAGAAAAATGAAATTTTTTTAGGAACCCACCAAAATTATATTGAAAATGTAACATAATTGTCAATGAAACAACTCCTCTTTCTACAAAAACATTTCCTTCCAAAGCATCACCATAGTGGAGTGAAATGGATTGAATTGGACCTTAAATGGATCAAAAAGACTGAATGGACTGGATTGGACCGAAAGGATCAAATTGGACCTAAGTGGACTGAACTAGACCGAAGTGAATTGAAAGGATTGAAATACTATATTGATGTGGCTCAATAGAAGAGTAGCAACAATATATACTATGTTTCAACTTTTATGTATTACTAGCCGCAAACCCGCGCGTTGCGCGTAATAATTATTTTTATGGTGGTTTTATTATTATTATTATTATTTTTTTTTTTTACAATTTAAACTAATCTAATAATGAGTAATGTATTTTGTAATTATATTTTTATTTTATTATAGGAACAATCATAAATGTAATATAGAAACAATCCAAAACACCAAAAAAAACTTAAACTTAAAAAAATTAATAAAACTTAACAATGATTAATTGAACCAATATTAGGATAAAATTTTGTTTTTGATAATTTATTAAGGTTATTTTCTTTGTAGAAATTATAATTTCGGCCACCAAAACATATTATCAAATAAACAATTATTAGCAAAATCTAAGAATTAAATTTCTATACATGTATTGTTATAAAATAATAATAATTAAAATAAAATTGCAAAAGTTAAAATTTGTCACCTATCCGATTATTTTCGTTTGGCTAACCTTTGTTTTTCTTTAAATAAATGGCATTATAGAAAACTTTGCCCACTACAAAGGATTAGAAAATAAACAAAAATTAGTAAAGTCTCATAGTTTAACATCTAAATTGAGCACTAAAAAAAATCATGCTATGTAATAGAATAAATAGCAAATTATCCAAATCATGCTATGTCATAGAATAATATTATATTTTTATATGCTATATTTAATTCTTTAGAACGCAATAGGATAACATTTAACAATAAAAGAGAAAAAATTAAAAAAAAAAAAACTACACACTAACCCAAAATAAAGTTTTAAAGAATATAAAAATTATCAAACNTAAAAAAAAACCACCAAAAAAATGAGAGAGAAAGAGAGAGAGAGAGAGAGAGAGAGAGAGAGAGAGAGAGAGAGAGGGAACCTTTTTTTTTTTTGGTGAGGGAAAACTTTGCATAGAATAAAAGAGATAGTGACAAATTTATAGTAAGAGTGTGTGAATAAGAAGAGAAAAAAAATAAAGGAAGATGAAGGGAAAGAGGAAGAATGATATTAATGTAAAGGATAGTTGGGAGATGAAAAGGTAAGGAAGGGAGAAAGATTGAAGAAGTAGTGGGAAGATGAAATGGTAAGGGAGAGGAAAGGTTGGAGAAGTGTAATATTAAAAAAATAATGTTAAAAACAATTATAAAAAAATTGGAAAAAAAAAATCCTAAAGCTTGAAAGGCTTCAACGTTTGTTTGTTTATTTATTTATTTATTTTTTCCTTCCTTTAAGTTGAAAAGGCTCACACAAAACTTTAAAGCTAAACTGAAAAGGTTTTGGGTTGGACTTGATAGTAAAACTAAATAAATAAGAGGTGGGCTGGATTAATTATACAGATTTATTATAGGGTGATAGTGGAAGTAAATAAGTAAGTAGTGGGTTGTATTTATTATAGGTGATAGTGGAAGATTTATTATAGGGTGATAGTGGAAGTAAATAAATAAGTAGTGGATTGCATTTATAAAGCTGAAAATTGTAAAAACTATTTTAAAATTGTAAGACAAATTATATTATATAAAAAAAAAATGACATGGCAGCTGATGTGGCGCAACGTGAAAGCAGCAGCATTAAACGCTATGTTTCAGATTTTAGTAATATATAGATATATAGATAGCTAAGAGGTTCTTGCATTTTATGTATTTCAAACAATATTAAGCCTTTTGCCTTTGCCCTACTGGAGGAGGCCTTATTGGATTAAGACATAGGCTTTATTTAGTTGGGGGATTAAAAAGTGAGGGATAAGAAGGATTTAGTTTTCTCACACGTGTATTTGGTTGAGAGGATGAAAAAGTGGAGAGAAAGAAAACACTTTTGTTTGGTTGAGAAGAAAAATAGGAGAGAAAATGTAATTTGTATAAATTTATTTTCATGTCTGTATCACCATAATTTAAAAAATCATATTGGACCACACAATTGAACCAGTTCAATCAAGAACCAAACCTAGAATTGGGCAGGCCAAAATCAAGAAAACGGCAAAACACCGACCAAAATTGGGAAAGAACTTGAAAAAACCGGGAACCGGTTTCTTTTTTGGATATTTGACCGTTTATGTTTTTAAAAATATGCTTTATCACATAAAAAAATTAATAGATTAAAACATTGTTGTAAGTTAATAATTAGAATTAAAAAAAAATAAAATAAAAAATAAAAAATAAAAAACGTGCCACACACAAGTGGGTGGAGATAGGGGTAGATTTTTCATCCCTCAAGAATCACCCCAACCTTACAACATCCTAGGGTGGGCAACAGGCTATTAACAATGCCAATTCTTATCAGTTTATATTACAACAAAATTTTCTTTTGGTCCAGCAGCTTCAGCCATTTCTTATTCAATACCCAATACCAATCAATATCGGGTTCCTTCAAAATATTTCGTTTGTTATTACACTCGGCATAATTAGTTTTAAAGCAAAAGAAGAAGTCCAGTCTTCTAGACATAGTTTTAAACCATTCCATAATTCATCAATTTCATCTTCTTCTAGAAAGAAAGCTTTGCCAAGACGATTGTCAAATTGCAAAAGGATCCCCAACAAAGAACGAACCTCTCTAATTATTGCCACTCAAGAAAAGGTCGGCTTATCTGCTCTGTGATTTACGATTTTATACAGAGTCTTCAGTCCTATTGTATGGAATAATTTCTCAAAGCCATTATATATCTTGTTACATTTCCAGTCATTACATATATCTTTACATTTCAACCACTACTTATGTAGATCATTTGGACTTCCAAAAACATGAACAAATAAATAAAAAGGCTAGGCCATGAGTATATTTGAGAGAATTTCAAATTCTGCACAAGACAAGCTTTAAGATACTGCAGCCCTGCTCAACTTCTCCATTGAAATCAGTTTTTCAATTAACATAGATGATTGAATAATTCTGAGACAAATTGATAATCAGCCACTATGACAGGCTGATACATGATTAAAATTAAAATCACTGAACAAAGTGACATAGGAGACATCACAAATAAAGCTGAATTCATAAAAAGTCAACAACAACAACATCATAGAGCAGTTCAAGGGCACAAATATCCCATGCTAAATTAATTTAAAAACACAACCACCATGTAAATTTACTTACACTCAGCATTTAGATGAACGCAGATTTTGAGCTGAGCCAAGATGGGGGAGGACAAAATATAGGACACTGGTCTTTGTAATCTACAATCATGCAAATTCTCTGATTCTCTACGTAGAAGACACCAATGTCATTTCCATCAGTGAAGTAAATGCTATTCCCTTTACATTCAGAGAATTCTCTTGCTGAAACAGAGAAGGAAGAGTCATTACCCAAGATAAAAACTCGATCACCCAAGATAAAAACTCGATCACCCAAGTTCTTGACCATAACCCGACAACCCCACTCTTGGTCCTGCTTATAAACTTTGAAAGTAACTGTCTTAGGACAAACACTGTTACTAGGGAACAGATCAAAGTGCCATCTTCCCCCCTCTCTATCAAATTCAAAGTACCTATCAACAATATAGAGTTCTCCACATGACTCCACCAAATGCTTCTGGTTTCCCGAACCACAAAATGGAGGCGAAAATTGTATCAACTTCATTGATGAATTAATCCATGAAACTGTTCCCAATCTATCAACAACATAGGATTGTCCCTTGTATACAATAATGTCATCATAGTCAAAGTTGTGATCATCTACAAGGGTCCATTTCTCATCTCCATGTTTCACATCCCCAACTTTCCTTCATTTAATAACGCGAAAATCACTGTGTCTTCAACACAACTAGTCCATGCAGAGTTAGGAAACAAAACTAGTTTATTCACACCAGCAATAGGCATGCCACTACTATATTGAAGTTCATATGCTTTGCTTACCTCAACAACTCGAAAATCCAATAAGTTAATCACTTTTGGAAAAGGGTCTGGGAGAAACCTGATATGGAGGCTTAAAAGTGGATTTAAAAGACGTGTTCGACCAGGTTCAAACTCTTCCGCCCTGACCAACCAGCTATTTGTTGAACATGTTGGAATCTTTGGATTATCATCATCATCGGGTAGCTCGAGACGGTAGATGGTACTTTGAGAGACAAAGGCTTGGTTTCTAGCTGATCTGACGGGGTAAGGAAGAGGGAGAGGCAAAGAAGGAGATACCTCACGTAGTGGAGGGATAGAGGATCGCCATGGAACACAGATGCTACGAAATCTTATAACATCGATGCGATCTTGGAGGGTTTTGCCGATTAAAAGCAAGAGTTCCATTGGAGAGCAGACCACTCGACCTCTCTCTCATCCATATTTTCGTTAATTGACTTAGAGAATGACTGTGCAAGATGGAAAGAAGACCAAAACCAACGGCAAATTGGTGTCTTAATATCTTAATCTATGGATTGGGCCGTGATGCTTTTAGTCCTGGAGGGTCTGTAATTTGTGCTGCAATATTCATATTATACTTCAGCCACTAAGTGACTTAACTGGATGTATCCTCAATTAATTTTGAGGGGCTGGATTCCTTATTTTTCATCTTGGGGTATATGACTTCGTTCAGTATCAACGCTGCAACCGATTAGTTTTTTGAAATGTAAGGTTATAAATGAGTCGAGCTCCATCAAGTACTAAAATTTAAAACACGAGCCAACCTAGCTCAAACTCATTACTGAACTTCATTATATATTTAAGTTTGATTCATTTTTTTTGCCCAACAAATTCAAACTTGTTCACAAAGTATGATTAACTCATTATGTCAGAGAAAAAAAACCCTCTTGTGGGTTCAGCATTGGAGAGTGTATCACCAAATATTTACTAGTCCCTCTCAACCAGGCTAGTCTTTCTCTTATGAGCTTTGCCCATTGAGAAAAGAATGGGCAAACAAAAGGCGTTAAAATTTTTTGGGGCATGCGTTTCTAACTTCATTGTTTCATGCGGAAGATTATCAAATGAACCCACTCTGTCCATTCTATTGTCCTCACCAAATTTTATGGGTAGAATTAAATTCACTTTCACTATTAGGTCAAGATCTCACCCATTCTCACAATCGGATTGTAATTAAAATCTGTTGTTCTGCATAATCTAATTTATTCTTATGCTTTGATGATATGCAAATGGCTAAATTATAATGAAAGAGAGGAGGTACCAGAGTCTAATTTTATAAATTGTATGGTTCGGCAAGCCATAAAACAAAATTGGACATAGATGGCAGCTGTTAGCTGTATGGTCTACAAAACCATGCTTTGCCCGTGCCATGTACCATAGCAATCCAATTCCGCAACAAGCCCCAAATATGTATAAGTATTACTGCAAAGACTTCAAAGAAATTCTGTTTTTAAGTATTCAGCAAATGTAACTTTCATTTATTCATAAAAGAAGGCACTCACTTCCTGCCCCAATAAATGGATTCGGTGTTTCCTTACTAATGATGAGTGGTGACACATTGCCATCTTGCACATTTGATACCCACAAGGGCCAAAACCCAAATTTGGCTTTGACCATATTAGGTAACAGTAACACTTCACACATAAATTTCAACGACAAACAAGCACTTGAAAATTTGTCTGGACCTCTGCAACAATGGCAAAGCAAAAAGATACCAAATATTCTGGCCATCATAAACTGATTCACACCCCTGACTATTTTGCCATTACAAGGACTCGCTTGTCAATTTGGTTACCAAACAGGATGTAACAACTTCAAAGCACTTGTTCTAATTTGCTAAATTAGCACCAAAAGCTAAAATTTTGGAGCTAAAATTTTTTATGTTGAAACTCATTATCACAAAAACACTACAGCGTAAAGTTCTATTTCTTACAGCAATCCTAATCGGGCTATTAATGTATACAATATTCCTCCATATATATACCCACCCAATTCAGTAAATGAGTTGTGCTTTCTAAAAAATAGTAAAATACTAGCTCATAAGTAGATCAAAGCAATATTCAACATACGATCAAGCTTTAATCTATTTAACAAGGATGATTGAAGTTTGAGTTTGTGATCATACTAACCACCACAACAGGCTGCTATATGACTAAAACTTACAATCATCAAATTAAAGTATCTGTTACAGCAAGCAAATAGGGGCACATAACAATGAAACCAAACACACCATTAGATTAAAAAATTTCACAACATTAATTTCATACTTACATAGGCCTAAAACAAATTTGAGCGAAGCCAGGATGGATGGATATCCTGTAAATCTCCAAAGCTGCTATCTTCCAAGTTGAAAACACGAGTTTCATTTTGATCACTGAAGTAAATGCAATTCCTTTTATACCCAGTAAACTCTTCAGCTGAAATCGATAAACAACAATCACTACCCAAAACAAAAGCTCGATCACCCAAGCTTTTCTCCAACTCCCATCGACCCCACTCTTCATTCAGCTTATACACTTTGAAATCAACCACTTTGGGACCATCACAATCTCTAAAATGCCGGTTGGTCTGTTCTACCCTCCTCCTTTCTTTATTAAAGTATCTATCAACAACATAGAGAGCTCCAAATGACTCCACCAAATGCTTCTGGGTACCCAACCCACATAGCGGAGGTGAAAATGGAACCAACTTCAACGACGAATTATCGATCCACGAAACGTTTCCCAATGTATCAATCACATAGAATTGGCCCTTATATACAATAATATCATCATACTCAACATCGTTATCATCTACAACAGTTAAACTCTCAGCCCCAGATTTTGCAAAGCCTAATGTTCCGGCACCAAAGATAACAAAAACGGCAGAGTCGTTTACATTAGTCCAAGGCGAATTGGGAAACATAACTACTTTAGTCACACAAATAATAGAGCTGTCTCTGACAATAAGGACTTGTTCGATTTCATTAGTGGATGTGGTGGATCCAGCTCTAACTTTATATCTAAGCGTATATGCTTTAGTTAACTCGATGACTCGAAAGTCTAATAAGTTTAAAGTCTTATTGGGGTACCTGGTACGACGGTTGGAGATTGGATCAAAGAAACGCAACTTGCCTCCTGAGCTTGAGTCTTGTTCGACTTTGACCAACCAAGCCTTATTCGAAGAAGTCGAGGGATTTAGTCTTTTTAGTCGATAGATGGTGCTTTCGCAGAGATAAGCCGGAGCTTGAGCTTGAGTTGATGAAGTGGGCAAGTAAGGGTTAGGGAATTTGAGAGGGAATCGAGGAGAGTTGTTGGAGGGAATAGAGGAGCGCCACAAGTTGCAGACACTGCGGAATCGAACAATATCGATTCGGGTGTCGAGGCTTTTGCCGATCGTTGGTAACAGTTCCTTGGGAAGATCCGACCACTCCACTCTCTCTTCATCCATATCTTTGCTCTTTGTTGACTTGTTCCGTGACTTAACACTGAAGTAACAGGCAATGATACCATCCACATCTCTATTTTATAAAACATGGACCCCAAGGGAAAGTCTTTGAGAAACTGTTGAAGTGGCTTTGATCTTAGGCATGATCCCATTCTCATGGGTAAAGAAAGTTTGAGGGAATCTCTTTCATTTACAAAGTGATAATTTATAAAATTAGAAAGTTATATAACTAATTAAAAAAAAAGTTATGTTACTAAAATTATACATTAATAATCTCTTCAACTGTCATATAATAGATCACAGGAAGATTTTTTAAAAATGTTTTGGAAATAAACTTTTTCCAAATCTTCATTGGCACTCACTACATGTTAATAATATTGTTTTTGCCTACTAGGCTACATTTTTTCCTCTACTTTTTTTTCTTTTTTGGTAGAATTCATCTTTATTTCTGTTGTCTACATTATCCTTTCTCTATTGTATTCTACCATTCCTCCAAGTTTCCCTTTCTGATGTGGCGAAAAGATACTACTTTCAAGTGTGTGAAAAAAACCTTGGCCTCAAACATGTTTAGAACTATATTTTTTAGTTGGTGATTGAAAAGATCATCCATGTGTACAGGGCTGGTCCTTCCACTAGGCCAATTAGGCAATTGCCTAAGGCCCCCAAGTGGAAGGGGGCCTCAAAATTTTAGAAAAGAAGGGATAGAAGGGGAAAAAAAATTTTGGTTTTAGATGAATCTAAAAAATCCGGCACATCCTTTTGACCAAAAAACAAATTTTTTTTTATACTCAGTTAAACATTGGTAGAACAAAAAAAAAAAAAAAAAAAAATGGTCTAATTACAATCAATTATCCTTTAGACAAACCAAAATTCAACAAGATAAACTACAAATTCAGTCTAAGAAATTAACCACAAAACAATTAATAATCAAAACAAATAAAAAACCTCAAATCCCTAAAATTTTTACGTTTCTCTTTCTCATTCTTGCTCTGCTTTTTTCTCTCAACTCTTGCTCTCTGCCTCTCTCATTCTTTCTCTCCATTGTTGTTGGCTGCCTGGCTCAAGCTTCCTCTAATCTAAATCATCTGATTGCATTTGATCTGGAAACTTTGGGAGTGAGGACTACCGAGCCAACTGCCTTTTTATTTTTTCGCTGCTGCGTGCGTTTTGATTCTGCAAAATGGGTTTTGACTTTTGAGGTATAACTTATAAGGCTTGGCTTTCTCTAGTTTAGATTTGTTAAGACTGGATTGTATATATTGAGTTATTGTTGGACGTTTCATGTTTGGACCTTCAAGTTTGTTTGTTTTTTTTTTTTTTTTTGTTTATATGTGTGTGTGTGTGTGTGTGTGTGTGTGTGTGTGTGTGTTTATATATTAGTTATTGGTAATATAATGAATAAATCTTTATTTATGCAGGTTGAGATTGCTAAAAACTTAAAATTATTCGTTAAAACTACAACAATACTTTTTATATAAATCATATTCTATTTCTCATTTGCTCTACACTTGAAAGTTATTTTTTATTTTAGTCTTTATAAATATATTGTTTGATTAGAAATGCCTACTAGAAAATATGCATCTGGATATGAAAAACTTAAAAAGAAAAAATGAAGAAAAATTAATTAAGTCTCAAAAAGGATTAATGGATAAATTTGTTATTAGAAATAAAGAAAATATAACCCAAAATTTAGATGAAAATATCACAAATGAGCAATAAATTCATCAAAAAGAGTTAGAAGATAATGAAATGATACAATTGCAAGATAACAATGATGTTCAATTTTGCAATACAACAAATCTTGATAATGAACTTCAAAAGAATTTAGAAGAAAATGAAAATAATGATGAAAATGTCACAAATGAACAAGTTCACCATAATGATGTTCAACTAGAAGAAAATGAAAATAATAATGACATGTTGAATTATATTCCTTCAAATATTTATGATCCAAGTAATTGGAAAAATATTGACACAAAATTAAGAGATTTATTAGTAGAAAGAGGTCCAATTAGAAACAATGATATAATTTCTCCTAAAGGTGATGACACTAGACATTTTTCTACTATTCATTACACTCAAATATTATCAAATGGGGAGAAGCATAATAGAAAATAGTTAGTGTATTCAAAAGATATAGACCAAGTATTTTGTTTTTGTTGCAAGTTGTTTGAGCCTAAACGTACTGGCCAACTATGTAATGAAGAAACTCAAGATTGGAAAAATATCAATATATATATATATATAAAAGCAAAATCTCATGTAGGAGAGCATGAGGTTTTGCCAAGTGACACTTTCTTTGAAAAGATAATTGATTTTTTTTTTTTTTGAAATAAAATACATCATTCTTAATTTATTACACTTATTAGATGCCACATTAGTTATTTACTAAACTCAATAGATTTTAATTAGTAATAAATAAGACTAATAGATAAGATAGAGGGATGTTAATCATCAAAAACTCTTTGTTTTCCTTATTCCTACATCCAAAGGTTTTCTTATGTTTATGCCTACTCCTCTTCCCTTATAACTAAATGCCTACTCTTCCTAGAACACCACATGCCTTCTCCTATGCCTATGTTGCTAAATTACCAATTTTATGTTCTATAATTTGCACAAACTGAAATAGCATTTAGATTATTTAAGAACATATGAAATCATATAAAAATCACCAAATTAGAGTTTAAAATTATAATTAAAATTTTAAATAAAATCTAGGCACATTTGCACAAAAATTCCATGTAACTAAGTCACACTTAGGAATATTTGACCATTTTTCCTTTGTATAAATAGAAGGATCCCAATGGAATGAGGGGGCTAACAATTTTCTCTGCAAAACATTTATTGTAGGAACACAAAAGTTTTCCATTGTAGACTTTTCACGATTAAAGAACATTACTTGCCAACTAATCAAACTAGAGTTTTTATTACTTACAGCAATTTCACAATATCAAGAACAAACCCTAGTATATACAACGTCAAATTCCATAGTCTCCTGTTATATAAAATGAGTGTTTAATTTTTCTTGCAAAGTATTGAATAATAAAGTTTTTGGACTATAGTCTTAATTACAACTCTCAATCATATTGGACTTGGATGACACCTATCAACAATGTATTATTATGAGATGCAGAAAAAATTTGGAGTGTACACAACGTTTAGTGTGGATGGGAAGAAATTTCATCATATTCCAATTGGTTAGGTTAGTAAGGGTCCTATTCCAATTTAATGATCTTGGAATTTTGTATATAAGTAATAATCAAGGAAACTTCCACCTAAAATAAGTCGGACTTTTGGCAAGAGAGAAAATTGATGTCTAGACAAATCAAGCTAAGGCCAACCAAAATGGACCATATTCTTAATTTCTTATCTCTCTTTGTTCCATGTACAAGGCTTATAGTCAATGCTTGGCATATAAAAGTTGAACATCTTATCTAAAGTCCATCCTCTGAAAGTTTGAGAAAAAATTCATTTAAACCAACACAATATATAAATTATAAAGGAATCAAAAAAAAAATTGTCAAAAACAATGAAAATTTAATCTATGCTTAAATTCTTATATGGATGAACACAATAGCAATATCCTTTAAAAAAAAAAAAAGATAAAAAATCTATACTTATTTTGTATGTATGATAAAGTTTTATCACAAAGTTTTTTGAGACTCATGTTGATGAGTGATTAGAAGTTATAAAGGAATAATCATCAATATATATATATATATATATAAGCAGAGATCTCATGTAGGAGTGCGTAAGGTCTTGCCAAGTGACGCTCTAATTTTGCAATTAACATTTTTTTTACCTCTTTGATTAAGTTTTTTTTTACTGTTAACCAAAATTTACATTAACTTATTTTACTGTTATCTCATTAGTCTCTCATTAATTGCCTAAGCTTACATCACACATTTCTCTCTTTTTCATGTCTTTTAGCATACTCACCATTTTAATATTTAAAAAAAAGCAAAAAATAAATAAATAATTAAGGACTAATAGTAATAACTAACCAAATAAGGCCTTAGAGAGAGATAGAGAGACATAAAAATATTGTGGATTGTTAAATAAAACACATTGTTTCACTATAAAATCAAAACGCATTGTTTCACTATAAAAGACCTGAGATTGACAAAACATTTGAAAGAGAGAAAAAGAGAAATTTGAGGGGACGTCGCCTCCATCATATTGACCTCCCACCACCATCAAGACACCGAAACCCCTATGGTTATATTTTTTTTTTCTTTTTAAATTAGGAGATTAAATATGATTTAAATTTGGGTAATTTGGTTGGATAATTTTTGTTTTGGGTATCGAAGTAAAGAGAATATTTTATATGCAATGTAAAGTCATATTCTATCATGGTTTTAAATCATCTATAAGACACGTGCATACACACTTGTCCACATCATGTTTTAATGTCACACTATCAATAAGTGGAAGACAATGAGAAAATTGGACATACTTTTATTTCATAGTATTAAATATGTGAACATAACACAAATTATTTGATTTTCATGATCCTGTTTTTCTTTTGCAAATTAATTTTATCTTGAGAAGGCTATAAATATGCAATGAAACAATAGTTATAAATTGCACACACATAATCATTATAATTATTCAGTTCAAGGAATGAGTTAAAAAAAAAAAAAAAATTGGAGGAATATTGTAGTTACGGAATATTGTAGTTACAAAATGTCTCTCTCTCAAAGTCCTCATGCGAGAGTGCATGAGGTCCTGTCAAGTGACATTCTAATTTTTGCATTTAGCCTTTTTTTTACCTCTTTTATTAAGTTTTTTTTTTTTTTTTGGTTACCCAAAAGTTCACATTATCTTATTTTACTGTTATCTCATTAATTGCCTAAACTTACACCACACCTTTCACTATTCTTCATGTCTTTTAGCATACCCATTGTTTTAGTATTTTTTTTTAAAAGAAAAAAAAAGTAAGGGCTAATAGTAATAACTAACGAGATAATACTCTAAAGAGAGATAGAGAAACACAAAAATGTTGTGAATTGTTAAATAAAAGGCATTATTTCACTATATATTACCAAAATAAAAGACCTGAAACTAACAAAACATTTGAAAGAGAGAGAAAGAGGAATTTGAGGGATCACCACCTCCGTTATACTAATCTCCCACCACCATCAAGATACCGAAACCACTATGGGTAATCTTTTTTTCTTTTTAAATTAGGGGCTTTAATATGATTTAGGTTAGGTAATTTGGTTAGTTAGTTTTTGTTTTGGGTATATAAGAAGAGAGAATATTTGGTGTGCAATGTAAAGTCATATTTAACTATGGTTTAATTTTAAATCATCTATAAGACACATGCATACATACTTGCCCACCCATGTCTTGATGTCGCATTATTGATGAGTGGAAGATAGTCAAAGAGTTGGGTATACTTTTATTTCATAGTATGAAATATGTGAACATAATACAAATTAGTTTATTTCATGGTCCCATTACTCTTTTGCATTTATTTTTGATTTCATGATTTAAAAAAAATAATAATCTTACCTTAAGAAAGCTACAAATATGCAGTGAAGTTACTAAACCAATTTTTAATATCTCAAAATGTATATGTTTCTTTACTCTAATTTAGTTTACTTTTTCTTTATAATTTATGTACAACATTATTCAAAACTGTTTTATATAAAATATCATAAAATTATCCGTGCATCGCACAGGCAACTTACTAGTTAGTTCTAAAATTAGAAACCATGAAACAACTAGAGAGCATATTACTAACATGAACACTTGGCTAGATTTGAAAATGAGATTGTCAAAAAATAAAACAATAGATTTTAAATGAAATATATTATAATATAAAAATATTAAATAAATATTAATTTAATTAATACATAAGTATAAAAAATGCCCAATTTTAGTTCTTGCCTTAGGCCCCAAAATGTCTAGGGCTGGCCTTGTATGTGTAACTATAGTCATATGACATTTTTAATGAGTCATGTGACTCATTTAAATATTGATAATTGCAATGTAATGGATAGTTCTAAACATATTTAGAGTCAAACTTTGTTTGTGCAAGCTCCTTATCCCACACATCACATAAACTCTTGTTGAATAAGTTGTTCCATTAGTGGTTTTAAATATATATATATATATGTGTGTGTGTGTGTGTTTAATTTGTCACAATGGATGGAAAAATGAGTTTTTTTTTTAATAAATATTTTCCCTTTTATAATAATTACATATTCTCTTTTAGTATTGGTCAAAATTTCAGTTACTGCCCATCGAAAAAAAATTCAGTTACTGTGGTCCAACAATTCTCTTCTCAGAAAAATAGGAATGACAACTCAGGTTTAGGACAAAAACTGCCTTTCTAAATCTAAATATTATTTTACATACCAAACCCTCGCATATCCTATTATATCCATTTTTCCTAAAAAAAAAAAAATTAATATTAGTAAGCAATGGAAGAGCAGACTTGAGGGGCAAAATTTATAACTAACATGTCTCCAAACAATTGTGAACATACGTACACACACACTCATATACATATATATATATATATATATATTATACTGTCCACATTATGTATAATATTTATGACCAATCTATTTTTTTTTCTTTTTTAAATGACACTCGTGTGAATACTAAGCAATATTTTAATGTTATAAATCCACATAAATATAACATATACATTATATTGTGTATATTTGTTAAAGTTTTTATAAAAACAATGTTGTAATTTTTTGCATTATCAAACTTCCACTTATAATTCTCATGTAATTATTTTTAGTTATTAAAGAAGCCTCAATACAGCTTATATTAATTTTTGTTAAGGTTATAAAATGATTAAATTATAAAAATTTTAAGACATTGTAAACATTATTCCTCATGTAAATGTCAGGCACCACTGGGTGCCTCAATACCATCAATGTCCCAAAGCTCTAAAAAAGGTTCTCAACCATAAACTCGATACTGAACTTAGGTTTTGGGGGCCTCAGAACTAACCAAACCAAATTTAGTTAGTTCAGACACAGATTTTTAATCCAGACCCAACTCAAGCCGTAACACCAATAAATTCTTTTAAAGCGTATATACACAACCCTTTTTCATTAAAACAAAAATATTATCCAATTTCGTGGTTTCCCTTGATTTAATACCCGATGACAAGGCTGCCAGAGGCTCAAGAGTAAAATAGTAAGTACACCAAGGCATTGGGAATAGGCACACACACAAACACCTGCTAATAATTCAATGGATAATGATTACAAGCTTCATGTTATCCTAAAGAGGTATGCAATAAACAATATGGGACAACTAGTACATATTTGCGAGTACCAAATTTTTTTCTTATGAAAATTTTTTAAAATTATATATAAACAAATATTTCTTTGAAAAAAGCTTTACATTGACAAAGGAGGCCTAAACATAATGGTAATAATGATGAAAGACATTGATGATAGATTAGATTGTGATTTTCATAAGTGATTCTTAAGAATAATTATTACTAATAAAAAATGAGAAACTTACATTGTGAGCCAACCTCGCACATAGTCAGAAATTAGTTTCTGGTCCCTATCAATGAAGGAAGATTTATAGTGTAATTTGGGCCGGTCAACTCAACACTGCTTTTGACGATCTAATTGCATCCTCATTAAAAAACATAATCTTATTATTTGATGCTAATTTTACTAGTAAATAAATGAAAAGGTATAGTATATTACTGTTTATAGTCCACCATGAAATAATGCTCTTTCTAGTAGCCAACACGTCCCAAATAATGACATTGACACCAGCTACCTATTAGAATTTTATGGTTATGGTTGAATATTTTTGGGGCCTTTGGGCCTAGTCCAAAATACTCAACAGAATTCACATGCTTGGAGTCATCAAGCACAAACAGTATCTGAAGTCTGAAGTACATGGATAGAGGATGGAGCAACTTTGAGCCATTTAAATATTTGCAATAATAATTAAAAAAAAAAAAAACAATACGTTGAAACTGTTAATAATGTCTATTTAATAAAATCACACACGTCTTCGATCTTTAGAACTGTACCCATGATCTCCAACCTTTTTCACTTTACCACCTAAACCAAGGGCCAAGGCTTGGAAATATCACTAACCTAGGTTTTAAGACAGGGTCAAGCAATGGCTCAGCTAAAGAAAGGTATATGAGACTAATAGAAGATGATGTTTATTTTATTTAGTTTGCCAATCAGCTCATAGTACCTCCTCTTCTTGTAAGAAGTTGGAGGATGAGATCGTTGGTTCAATATCCACCAAGTGTTTCCTCATTGACAAATAATGAAGGGCTAAAATGAACACGTTTAAAATAGAGTTAAATATCAAACACGTGTTATTAAAGACTAAATTTATATGGAAACGGCTGAGAGAACCCACACACACACATACACACAAGAAGACCCTGTCCACGAGTCCCTTAAGTAGTCCAATGCAACAAATATAAACAAATGCATAGAGAGATGATATGTCCACAACATTTTTATAACAAATTTTAAGTGACAGATTGTTACTGGATGTTATTGTTAAGGCAAAAAGGTAATCTTAGTGTTAGGTTTAAATTTGAACCAATAACAACTAACCGCCTATAATTTGTTGTGAAAATATTGTAGACGTAACACCTCTCAAAATGCATATCCATTTTCACACAAATTATAGTCTGCATGAAGAGATATAGGAGACACTGTCTCATGGAGGTTAGCTTGACTTCAGCTAAGCGCACAGAGGGGGGAGTATAGCCGACGCACTACTTAATTGTCTGGCCAGCACAGTTGAGTAAAAACCTTAAAAGAGATTCAAGTAAACTACTACCTAGTCTCTTTCCCTCCTCAAATTACTCGGTCTCTGAACCATTCATAGGCGAAGAATATAAAGTTGACAATAACAATCCCTACATCCACTTAAAAATAAAAAATTTACAAAAGAAAAAAAAAATTCAATAATTGATTTTTTGAAATTAAAGTACTATACAAAAAGAAAAAAAAAACAAAAAGATAAAAGATAAATTACTTCACGGTCCACACCCTCAAAACTAATTACTATCTTAAATATTTATAATCTACTTAATAATATAAAATTTACAAAAGAAAAAAAAAATTACCCAATACTTGATTTCTTGAAAATAAAGTACCACACAAAAAGAAAAAGAATAAGATAAATCACTCCACAGTCCACACTTTAAATACTAATTACTATCTTAAATATTTATAATCCACTTAATAATATAAAATTTACAAAAAAAAAAAGTGAAAAAAAATTACCCAATACTTGATTTCTTGAAAGTAAAGTACCATACAAAAAGAAAAAGAAAAGGTAAAGATAAAAATAAATCATTTCATAGTTCACACTCTAAATAATAATAACTATCTTAAATATTTATTGTTAGGTTCTAAATGTGTTGAACAATTGGCAAATCGTGAACACAAACTTGTCTAGATATAGATCTTAGAGTCTATAGGTTTTATTAGACAATGCTCAAGGTGATTCAAGTCAAGATTCAAGAACATACAAGCTGCAGGAAGAAGACTTCATATTCTGCCTGGTTCGATCGATCGAAGAACAGGCTCGATCTGTTGATTCAATTGAGCTGCTGTCTACACTTGCAACTGATGGATAGTAGTTAGGTTGAATTTGTTGTAATGAGCATTTTATTGTATTGGGTTGTTCTTGTATTTGAGCATTTCATTCTGTATGGAAGTTTTGTCACGAATTGCCAAAGGGGGAGATTGTTAGGTTCTAAATGTTTAGAACAATTGGCAAATCGTGAACACAAACTTGTCTAAATATAGATCTTAGAGTCTATAGGTTTTATTGGACAATGCTCAAGGTGATTCAAGTCAAGATTCAAGAACATACAAGCTGCAGGAAGAAGACTTCATATTCTGCCTGGTTCGATCGATCGAAAATCGTATCTGTAGAATTTTAAGTCGGCCTAAACAGCAGCTTAAGCCCATTAAGGGTTAGGGTTTCAGATCTAATTCTCCTACTATATAAAGGAAACCCTAAGCCACGTTTTTTAGAGTTTTTTTGGAGAGAGAGAAGAGAGTGTCTCTTTTGTATCTAGGGTTTTGTACCCAAACCTCTCTAAGTCTTTGTTGCTCATATTGCTGTTTATGTGAATCTCTTGTGAGATCTTTGAGGAGCTTTCCTTCACATAAACTTAGGGTTATCAACATCTTGATAATCATTCAGTTGCAGATTCAAGAACTTAAAGATACACAAGCGGGGGTGCTTGTACTTGATTGAAGAGTTCAAGAAAGAAGGAGTCCGTGGATTCGGAACTTGCACGTGGTCGTGTCAGTAAGTTCTACTGGTGGGTAGCATTAGGAAGTCGAGCGGGGAGCTTGTAGTCCTTCTGTATGAACTTCGATTCTTTCATAGTGGATTCAGATTTGCCTTGAGGATCGGTGGGTCAAATCCTCCCTAGGTTTTTACTGTGTGGTTTCCTGGGTGATCATATCTTGTGTTATTTTTTATTCCGTTGCATTATATTCTTGATATGATTGTTTGATTGTTTTAACCTAGAATTGTTTAATTTGACTAAGTAACAACTTGGCTAATTAACTAGGCTACGCAATCTGGTTGGTTAAAGGGGTCTAAATTTCCTACACATTGTTTCATTATAAAGGACCTGAGGCTAACAAAATATTTGAAAGAGAGAGAACGAGAAATCTGAGGGGCCGTTGCCTCTGTCATATTGGCCTCCCACCACCATCAAGACGTTGAAACCCCCATGGGTATTTTTTTTTTTTTTTTAAAATTAGGGGATTAAATATGATTTAAGTTAGGGTAATTTGGTTGGATAGTTTTTGTTTTGGGTATATAAGTAGAGAGAATATTTGGTATGCAATGTAAAGCCATATTCTACTATGGTTTTAAATCATCTATAAGACACGTGTGTACACACTTGCCCTCACCAGATTTTAATGTTACACTATTAATGGGTGGATGACAGTGAAAGAGTTAGACATACTTTTATTTCATAGTATTTAATATGTGAGCACAACACAAATTATTTAATTTTCATGACCCCGTTACTCTTTTGCATTTATTTTTGGTTTCATGGTTTAAATAAATTAAGGGCTTAAATATGATTTAGGTTTAGGTAATTTGGTTAGTTAGTTTTTGTTTTGCGTATATAAGTAGAGAGAATATTTGGTTTGCAATATTAAGTCATATTCTACTATGGTTTAATTTTAAATCATCTATAAGACACATGCATATACACTTGCCACACCATGTCTTAATGTCGCACTATCGATAAGTGGAAGACAGTTAGAGAGTTGAGTATACTTATATTTTATAGTATGAAATATGTGAACACAACAAAAATTAGTTGATTTTCATGGTCCCGTTACTCTTTTGCATTTATTTTTGGTTTCATGATTTAAAAAAAATAATAATCTTACCTTAAGAAGGCTACAAATATGTAGTGAAGCTACTAAACCAATTTTTAATATCTCAAAATATATACGTTTTTTTACTCTAATTTAGTTTACTTTTTCTTTATAATTTATGTATAACATTATTCAAAGCTGTTTTACATAAAATATCACAAAATTATCCGTGCATCGTATAGGCAACTTATTAGTTATAAATAGTTTCGTTAAACCATCCCAAAAAATATTAAAATTCTCTCAATGGATCTTCTCTTTTTCTTAACATTTTTACAAACCTATCCCCATTTTGCCAATAAAATAATTTAAAATAAAATTGGCAAACCTATAAGCAGCAGGTTGACAAATAGAAATTGTTTAAAATTTGTAGATGTCTAACATAATAAGAATTTCTACAATTATATTTATCACTTGTGTCCTGCTATATAACATTAATTTGGTCCATATGATGCTGATGTTGTCAAAACTAGCTTGAGCATTTTTTGTTTCCAGTTAAACTTCAAGGAGAGAATTACACACTCTCAATAAGGCACCTTCACATGTATAAGTGACCACAAAAGTAGAATTGGGCCAAATTTAAGCAAAAATGAGGAAATGATTACAACTTTTTGTCACCCATTTTCTCACACTTCTCCTTGCTGTACAAGAGGATCTGCCATCAAAGTTATAAACTGTTGTTCTAACTTATTTTGTAATATTGTCTTGGTTGAAGTGTTCTTTAATTTAAAAATATTAGCCATACCCAAGCATATCAATAGGCTTAGCACAATTCATAAATACAATGGTTTCGTTTTGAGTAAAACACCCTGAAATCCAAATTAAATTCTAGTATTATGCATTCAGCGTTCCTCTTTTAAATCTTCATGGTTAAACTTAGTAAATTTCACACCAAAAGAAAAGATCTTTGTAACTTTGGACATCTTGTTCTTGTTAGGTTCTAAACACTTAGGAACTTATGTATTTAGAATTCTAATGTGTAATGTTGGCAAACCATGATCAAAACAGGTTGTTTAGTCTTGTTTAGGCTTGCTCAAAGTTGTGTCTTTTATGTAAAGTTGGAATCGAGTTGATGCAGATGTTACTATACATTTCGGCCTGGCTTGATCGGTCGAAGCTTGGGCTCGATCAATCGAATTTCGAGTAGAATGCGTTTTTCTGCAGAATTCCAACTCAGCCCTAGCTCATTTAAAATGTTTAGAATTTTATGTTTTGCCCTAGGTATATAAGGCAAATCCTAGTCACGTTTTAGAGGTTGTTCATATTGCTGTTTGTGTGAATCTCTTGTGAAATCTGAGAGGAGCTTTCCTTCACACAAGCTTAGGATTATCAAGGAGGAGATTTCTTCAAGAACTTGATGATCATTCAATTACTACCATAAGAGCTTAAAGATAAACAAGTGGGAGTGCTTGTACTTGCTAAAGAATCCAAGAAAGAAGGAGTCTGTAGTCTCGGAGCTTGCATGTGGTCGTGTCAGTAAGTTTCTACTGGTGGGTAGCAATAAAATGTTAGTGGTCTAAATTCTATTGTAAAACTTCAATTCTTTCTATAGTGGATTTAGGTTTACCTTTAGGATAGCTAGGTTAAATTCTCCACAGGTTTTTACCGGTTTGGTTTTCCTGGGTCATCATATCATTTTGTTATTTATTTTTCTACTGCTATACATGATATGATTGTTTGATTGTGATAACCTAGATTTGCATAATTTGACTAAGTTAATCACTTGGTTAATTAACTAGGTTAATCCAATTGTGTTTTAATGGGTCTAAAAACAAACAGTTCTAAAAACCAATGAACTTATCTCCACAGAACATATATACGCAGTTAACTTTTTGTATATTAATTTCATAAACCACTTGGAAGAAAAAGCTAAAGGAGATGGTAGTGACTTCATCAAAAATTTATGGACAATAACAGTTTGTGTAATATTATATATTATCTTCTTTTTTGGAATAATTTTACAGTGCATACATTATGTACAATTGTTCATACAAAAAAAAAAAAAAAGTAATGTAGAGTAGACTTAGAGTAACTCGATCTTATGTTGTAATGGAATATTAGTACACTTGCTAAAAATTGTTTGGGGTTTTAACGACCGTCAATTGTAGAATGTGTTATTTCATTTATAGAATTAGATGCTGGACTAGTTGATCTGTTTGTACTAGTGTAAGTACCCTTCAAAATAAATGCAGGTTGTTTTGGAGAAGGAAGAGGAGTGTCATTACCCAACATGAAAACAACAGTTGACATGGTTGGCCGGTCTATTGCATGTTCTTGCACGCACAAAAGTCCAATTTGAATGCATCTTGAAACTTCATTAGTAGGGTATGTCTCATCTAGTAACGGGTCGACTACTTTCATGGAATTGTCTTCTCTCCATAGGTCCCAAACCTAAGACAAGATATTAATCATATTAGGCTCAACAATATAGGCTTAATTTTGCAGTCATTGTTTGCACATGTACTTACATGTCCAATTAAAGTTGAGGAAGGGCCATCATGATGGTAAGTACTATTCCTTTTCCCAGTTACAATCTCTAGTAGCAATACCCCAAAGCTATATACATCAGACTTTATTGAAAAAAGTCCTTACATTACATACTCAGGTGACATATAACCACTGTCATAGCACAATGAAAAGGAAGATATTGAACCTCAACATAAAATGATCAAAGATAGCCCTTTGGGCACTAACATACATGTAAAATTTGAAGTATCACAATATGAAAGCAAATTACAAAGATGTCCTTGGTATTTTTTTCTTACATAGGCCTGTAGTTTTTACTCTCCTTAGATGTAAAAATGGTAGTCAAGTAATTAGTTAAAAAAGTATATCTTTGTTTTCTAGCATACTTACTATGTTCCAACGATGCAATTTGTATTAGCTTCAATTTGGTCCCCTCCAACAATTCTAGCCATACCAAAATCTGAAATTTTTGGATTCAATGCATTGTCAAGTAGAACATTGCTGGCCTTTAAATCTCTATGGATAATTCTTAATCTTGAGTCTTGATGAAGATATAAGATCCCTCTACCAATTCCGCAAATAATCTCAAATCGCTTTTCCCAATCTAAACATGACCTTTTTGTTTCATCTAAACGAAGAAATGAGAACTTGGATTAGATTATATTGCATTCGTGCTTTCTTACTTACGTATAAATCCTGCTATTTGGAACTGATATGTTTGTAATGGGAGGATCGTTTTATACTGATGATGAGGGAGGTTAATGTGAAAAAGAAGACATACCAAAAATGAGAGAGTCCAAGCTTTTATTTGGCAAGTACTCATAGATCAACATCTTCTCTTCTTTGTGAATGCAACAACCTAGAATTCTCACAAGGTTTCTATGTTGGAGTTTAGCAATTAGTGCAACTTCTGCTTTGAATTGTTTTATTCCCTGTCTAGAGCATTTTGATAGTCTTTTTACTGCTATTTCCATTCCATTTTGTAGCAAACCCTGCAATTAAAGTCCAAATATCATTGTCATAGTGCACAATTGTTGACAGAAAATCAACTTGGTAAATTATTTGGGGAAGCCCAATTGCACACAACAAAATCGTACTCAATGAGTACCCGTAAACATTCATGATGAAATTTATGTTACATAAACACACTTGAAATGAGATTATGCAAATTTTGGGACTCGTTCAATGAGAGTACCTTATAAACTGGGCCAAAACCACCTTGGCCAAGCTTGTTAGCAATGGAGAAGTTATCTGTAGCTGCAATAATGGTTCTTAGATTAAATAATGGCAAATTTGAATTTCTTCTAATTCCATCGAGGTCCCTTCTACTTGGAGAGTCTTCGAAGTATGGTAAAGTGGAGTTAGCACTATCTAAATATGTGCTATGCCTTGTCTCTGTCATAAAACAAGTAATTAATAATGCTAGTAACCATTTTGGTCCAATTAGGAATTCTCACACAAAAGCCTGATTTAATAAAACTGAGAAACACACTAAAATAAAGGACTGAAACAAAGGAAAATAAGAGGAAAAATTGAAGTTTACAATTTTCTATTTATCATTGACAAGAAATCCCATTTGGTTAAAATGCACTTTTCTAAGAGGTAAGTGCTTATGGGTGATGAAGGTTCTTCAGTCTTGCTGATGGGGCTGGAGAAAATCTTAAAATGTCAGGGAATTGGTTGGTCCATTCATCAAGCTTTTAGTTGAAAGGGTGAAAAAACTATCCATGTGGCATGATAATTGACACCCTGAAGGTGTTTTGATCCCCAACTTTGTCCAAAAGGGGGTGTATGATACTACAATTTCTGAGTTTGCAAAAGTATCCAATATTCTGAAAGAAATGCAGTAGCCTTGGAAACCTATCAGATCAAAAGATACTACCCTACAAGCTTATTTTCATCAATTAAAATTAGCTAAGACAACTCAATGTACCGGATTTCATCTAAATATGCAAAAGTAACATGAATTTCAACCTGGAGTGAAATAAAAAACAAGGTGGATACAGCTGAATGGTGGAAAGTGGTATGGTCTAAAGTAGCTGCTTCTAAGCATTCCTTAATGCTTTGTCTTTGTTTGGCAATGAAGGACGTATTGCAATTCAGAGTAAAATTAAATAAGAAACATGTATGTCTCAATGAATGGTAGAAACTAGTATGGTCTAAAGCAGCTTTTCCCAACAAGTCCTTCATATCTTGGTTGGTAGTGAAGGACAGGTTTCCCTCCCAATAAAGGTTTGTAAAATGGGGTACAATGGTGCTCATGTATGTTTTTTTGTAGAAGCTGAAAGGGATTTTTGATCATGTCATCTTCGAGATCAAGTGTTCTTTCTTTTGAATTTGACATTTCGGTATGGTAGACATAAGAATATGCAAATGGAATGAGCCAATGCATTTATTCGTAGGCTGAAAGGCAAGAAGTTTAACAATAGCATTTGAAAAATTTCCTTGGCTGCTTCAGTATACCATCTTTGGATCCAAAGAAATGATTATGAGTATAATAACAAAATATATCCAGTTCTTTTTCATTTTTTCTTTTATCAACTTCTACGCTTGAAAAATATATCAAGTTCCATTCCATTTTATTTCATGATTTATGTATTCTGCCTATTCTTTTATAAACTCTGAAACATAGTGTTGGAGTAATCTTGGGAGCATTTGTTCACTGGCCTTAGAAGTATAAAAATAGGTGTAAAAAAATTGCTCTAAACTTCCTTACCTTTCTTCTTCTTCATTACAAAACAATACACAATTGAGACTATAAGAAGAAACATTATAGCAACAGAAACTCCCAGAATTGCCAGCATCCTCTTTTTTTGAGTATGACCATTTTTCTTAGCATATTGAGCTGAGTAAAAAAAAAAAAAAAATTATTCTAATGACATCATAAATTTCAGAAGTTGATTGAACATAAATATTTATTGATGCAGTTTTACAGGAAAATAGAGTAGGGATGAAACAATGGGTTTAAGGAAAATATGTGATTTTATTTTATTTTTTTTAAATGGAGAAAATGCATTTCTCATTTTGAGATCCAACGTATCAAAAGAACAAAACAAAAAGACAAACAAGTTCTCACAACAATTTCATGTCCATATGTGATTCTCTTTTTTGAGGCCGAAAACGTGTTAAAAGAAGAAACGAAAAACAAAAATTGCAAACTTATTTTTGTAACAACAATGTCAAATGCCAAGAGAGTATTTCTTATTAATATAAGTAGAATCACAGATCAAATTCTCTCTCTCCTATTATTGTAACTATATAAAAATAAAATAAAACAAGTATTACATAGTAGGACCTACTACAAGTGATGAATATAATTGTAGAAATCTTATGTTGTTAGGGGTATACAACTCTTAAATAATTTCGACTTCTCCACACATCATTTGAGTTTTGAATTATATGAAATAGATAAGGCAGCATTGTGAAAATTTTGAAATTTTTAGATAATTTAACAAAACCATATATAATTTCTTTTCCATATGGAATGTAATACTCATTTAGATTTGTAATATGAAATAGATCTATTTTAAATAGAGAAAATCATTTTTCAATAGTATGACCTAAATCAACTTTAGGGTTAGTACCATAGAAGGTTAGTACCATAGGGCAAATTAGATGTTGAACTAGTATTCTACATAAATTTCAGACTAATATAATACAATAGACATGAACTTTCACTAACACTCTATTTGTTTTGAAGTAAAATAAATAAAACTTTTAGGTATTTAGCTTGAGTCACTAGAATAAATAAAATAAATAAAATAAATCAGTAGCTGAGTCACTAGAATTGCTGGTGTAGGAGGTCTAGTGACCAGATTGTCATAATTGTAGCTTGAACAATGTCTTCTACAACCAGACATGAGGCAACTGCTGCCAGAGCGATGTCTCCGGCCACCAAATGGTGGCTTCGGTTATCAAACCTCTAGCAAATAGTTTTAGTGACCAGATTGCTAGCATCAATTGCTAGAGTGATGGCTCTAGCTACCAAAATGTTGGCGCTGATCATCGGAGTGGTGGCTCTAACCACCGGACTACCAACGTCATTTGCCTAGCACATGGAATTGGTGACCCAGCCACCAAATATAGTGAGAAAAGTCACTGTGTATTTTCATAAAATGTTTTACCAAATTTTTAAAGAAAAAAGATTTAAGAGTACCTAATACAACCGCATCCACACGAATGTATAAATCTTGTCCTCCATCAGGAAATGTTCTTGTGTCTACCAAGTCCCCTTGCCATGTCAAGCAACCAATCCCTCCCTCACTCTCATTTGCACTTGCGTAAGCCATGCAAGAACAATTCCTCAAACACTTTTGCTCACACTCTTTCATACTCAAACTCATGTCCACATGTGCTATTGAAGTATCCGGCACATTCATATGTGCCAACTTGACAAACCCTTCTCCGTTGTTGCACATGGACACTCCTTGCTTTTCCCTCATGCAATCACGAGATGACTTGGGTTCAAATCCAGGAAAGCACTTGCAGTCAATAATGACTTTATTGTGTGGGTCACAATAACTATTTTGACCACAATTCGAATACTTATCGCACAACTCACGTGGGGCGGACCAATAGTCAACCCATGTAGTCTCCTGCCATAAGGACCGTCGCACAATTCCTGATTCATCCACCATCATTTTAACAATAACTTTGGAGGGTAAATTTGAAAGTATACTGTACATATAGGTGGTTTCATCTTGATTATTCACAAAGCTAACTTTGAAGTAATTTGAATCAAATATGGGTACATTGCTCCATGTTAGGCCAGTCCAACATCCCAAACGAAATAATACAGTTTGACCCATGTATAAGCTCAATTGAGGGTACCCAGTTGGAACCATTCGAAATGAATAGCTACCAATTCCCGGGTCATCTTTGGACTTCCAAGATGTTAGGAACCGGTTCAGCCCGGTCCGCTGGTCCAGCCCAAGTTTCATAAATGGAAGCAGAGTATTTGTGGGATAATCAAAACTTTGCCATGTAACACGTTGGCTGTCTTGCTGAACCAAAACAAGATTTCCTATATCTAAGAGCTTAGCCATAGAATTATTTGTGGATGAGACAGAAAAAGAAACATTGGTGGACCAAATAGGAGTGGTTTGGTTTTGGGTGTGGAGTACAAGGTTTCCCTTACCGTTGATGGAGAGGACTCCGGAGGTATCATTGAGAGGAGCGCCTCTGTTTGCAACCCACACAACGGTTTTTTCGGTGATTTGGTTAAACCAAATTCCAACGTAGCGGTGACTGGAACTACCGGGGTTGAAAAACCCTAGTGCAAAGGTTTCTTGGTTTGAGAGTAGATGTTGACCATCCTTGAGGGGTTGGTCTGGTGTTATGGTGTCAAGGGAAGTGCAGATTGGGCAAACAAGAAGAAGGGAGAGAAGAAGCAATAATGTATTCCCTTTAGCAAGATTCATCATTTTTTCTAATGAAGAGTACAGTAATAGGACTTGTGGCTGAAAGACTAGTATAGACTATAGAGAACTTGATACTTGATAGCCATATAAAAAAAATCAGTTGTTCTTTTAAAAATAAAATTAAATGAGATATTTGACGTATGCAAGCTATCGTCCACTTGTCAAGGACCCACACACTTAATCGAGTTTACCTTGAAAATCCGTTCACATTAGAGTCATGCTATGGATGCATAAAAATGCATAATTTTGGCCACAACTCACCATATGGCGAGTTGTGAGTGGTGGAAGTGTGTTCCCACATGGCTCATAATTACATATTCACCATTTACAACTTGCCACGTGACGAGTTATAGCATAAAATTGTGCATTTTTATATATTCATAGTATTAATCGGTGAAAGATACTTGACAAAGCCTCCAGTCTTCTTTGGCAACTTTAATTTAAGTCTACGTAAACAATTTTTGACCCTATAACTTTGATGTACATTGACTAATGAAGAAAAATTATTGGGTTTATTTATTTATTTATTTTTAAATAAGATAGAAATTTTACTCTAGCCTAATCTAAGTGTGTATGTGTGAAACTCTCTCCTGAAAACTTGAACTCTATCTCTTGCCCCTACACCTTACAAATATTTATAATTGTGGAGTAACCATTCACCCTACAAACGTTTATAATTGTGGAGTGATTATTGTGCTAAGGGTGCACAGTGGTAATTATTGGGTTCTTTAAACAATGATTGTTTATTGCTAACAGTTGGGGGAGGTGCCAAATGTGGCCACCCTAACTTGAATTTTTTTAAAAAAATACCTTAAAAAAATTGAATTTTAAATTAATATGGGTTGTTGACCGCTTAAAAAAAAAAAAAAAACTTGACCACTCTAAAAAAACTTGAACACCTTAAATAACAATTTGAGACCATTAAAAATTAAATTCAACTTCTCCAAAATTTTGGTTAGTTGAATGTTGAACAAAAAAATTGAGAGAAATGCTATGTGTACAACATTTTCGCAATAAATCCTAAGTAGCAGGTTGTTACTTATGGACAAAAAAATAATTTTAATGATATGTTTAAATTAGAACTAGCTAGTAAAAACTTACCTCTTAGGCTTTGTTGTGTAAGTGTTGTAAAAATGTTTTGGGCATATACTTTCAAAAATTTCCCAAACAAACAAATTAGCCTAAAAGCCCAAATAAAACATTTAACTGTGATTTTTTAAATGGAGAAAATTGCTTTTTGCCCCTTTCTGAAAAAAAATCCAGCATTTTGCCCTCTTTCTCAAACTAATTAGGGAAATGCCTCTCTTTTGAAAATCGAGTTTCTGAAAATCGATTTAGACCCTATAGCGGCGTTTTTAAGGACCCTATAGTGACGTTTTAAGGACCCTATAGTGACGTTTTGTAACTCGATTTTCATAAAGTCGAGTTACAAAACGTCACTATAGGTCCTTAAAACGTCACTATAGGGTCCTTAAAAACGCCCCTATAAGGCCTAAATCGATTTTTAGAAACTCGATTTTCAAAAGAGGGGCATTTCCCTAATTAGTTTGAGAAATATGGCAAAATGCTGTATTTTTTTTCAGAAAGGGGCAAAAAGCAATTTTGTCCTTTTTTAAATTGTGTTTTCAAATGGCATATTTTAAAATTGCTGTTTTTTTTTCAAAAAAAATGCACACTTTTCAAATAGCTAGTCTGTTGGTGCTTGCTTCAGTCTTTAGTCAAATTTGTTGGATTTATGTGATACATTTTTTAAAAAAGGTAATGCATTTTGTTTATATTGTTACTTATTTAGGCAATATGTTGGTAATTGAAAAGAAGATCAGTAGTTTATTGATTGCTTAATTGTGTATATTGTTGCATAACTCCCGATTCATCCATGACCATTTTAGTAAAAACTTTGGGGCCAACTAATTTTGAAGATGTACCGTACATAATGGTGACTTCATCTTGATTATTCACAAAGTTAATTTTGAAGTAATTTGATGTCATTTTGGGTACACCGCTCCATCTTAGACCAGTCCAAGATCCAGCATGCCATAATAGAGTCCGACCCATGTATAAGCTCAATTGAGAGTACCCAGTTGGAACCATTCGATATGAGTAGTTGCCAATTCTTGGGTCATCTTCGGACTTCCAGGATGTTAGGAACCAGTCCAACCCGGTCCGCTGGTCTTGCCCAAGTTTCATAAATGGAAGCATAGTATTGGTGGGATAATCAAAACTTTCCCATGTAACACGTTGCCTGTCTTGTTGAACCAAAACAAGATTTCCTATATCTAAGAGCTTAGCCATATAATTATTTGTGGATGAGACACAAAAGAAACATTGGTGGACCAAATGGGAATGGTTTAGTTTTGGGTGTGGAGTTCAAGGTTTCCCTTACCGTTGATGGAGAGGACTCCGGAGGTATCATTGAGAGGAATGTCTCTGTTTGCAACCCACACAACGGTTTGTTCAGTAATTTGGTTATACCACATTCCAACGTAGCAGTGACTGGAATTGCAGGGGTTGAAAAACCCAAGTGCAGAGGTTTATTTGGTTTGAGAGTAGAAGTTGACCATCCTTGAGGGGCTGATCTGGTGTTATGGTGTCAAGGGTGATGGAAATAAAGATAAGTGCAGCGGAAAATAAGTTTTGAACGAATTTATTTCATTCGATATTGATAACACGTACTAAGTGAATTTCAGAATTTTGAGAACAAGAGATCGTACCTTGAAGCGGTGAATTTCAAAATCAAAGATTGAAGTACTCGGGAATACTTTTAATCTTCACTCCAATTCCACTAACGCTCAAGATGTGTGGTCTCTCAATTGGTAACAAAGGGATGACTAGTGAGTGACTAAGAACTCACTTGCACACCATTTCAATGTAGTTTTTCACACTCTGAAAAATCTGAACGTTTTTCCTTTTGTATCTAACCAACTTATCTAATTGGGCTGGCCTTTTGGGTCTTACCAATTGAGCTTAAGTGTGTGGCTTGGAGTGGGACCAAAAGGGACCAATAAGACACTAGCTCCAATGGGTCTTGGGCTTTTCTGTCAACTCTTGACAAGCCCAAAGTTACCATTAACTATATTTAATACCACTATATAAATATAGTTGCACTCTAGGTCTTATCTATAAATTATATCCCAAGACTTTATTATACATGCAACCCCTTCATAAAATATTCGTAGTAATACAAAGTCATTAGTGTAGACTGCCACTTTGTAAATTACTACATCTTAATCCTTGAGTACCCGGTTTAATCTTTTAATGTTATTCATTATATATTTATGAAATCCAATTCCATAAATATATACTTTAGTCTTACTAAAGTGGTTAGGCCTAACTCTCTGAATAACAAACTCATTAAACTTATCTCAAGGGAATACTTTATATCTCCGTTAACAGACTATGAATTCCATCTTGAGAATACATGTTCCATCAACACTAAATGTGGCTGCCCAACATACTGAGGTTTTGACCATAACTTTAGATCTCACTCCTGATATATCAAAGCAACCTACACCTCATGATCATGTCCATTATTCTCTCAGGATTAAGGGTTCATGCAAATGTAAGTCGTGAGATTTATTATTCATTTGACAGTCTTTAGGAGAATAATAAATCTCACAGCGGTCCAGTTCAATATGTCTTAACTCTTAAAACATATTAACACATCAACCAGAAGTCACCACTTCCATGACCAAGACAAATCATCATGATTGATATGTTATAGTCTTCGCAGATGAAATGCCCAATTTCATCACTGACTACGAACTATAATTCTGAGTTTACAAAGAACTTGTGATTTATATCTTCTGTGACTCTTCACATAAATCACATACTATGCATCTCATGGACTATGTGATAATGTCCGAATATTCATGTTACCATTATTTCAGATAATAATAAAACAAATTTATTAAACACAATATTAAGTCATACATAATGTCATATACAATGTCAAACTTAACATCATACATATTATCATACAATAGGATTTAAGGGCACTAATCCTAACAAAGGGAAATGCAAATTGGGCAGACAAGAAGGGAGAGAAGCAGTAACGTATTCCATGACCCTTTAGCAAGATTCCTCATTTTTTTTTTTTCTAATGAAGAGTATAGGTTGTGGCTGACCTGACTGGCTGGTATAGAGCTTGGATGTAGCTTCTTTTTATTTATTTATTTTTAACAAATATAATAGAATTTTAACTTACATGTCAGATTTTATGACAATTACTTTTTATTAGCAGACTTAAAATATTGATTGATTTTTAGTTTGGGAAGATTTGAAATCCAAATTTGACAAAAAAACTTTCCACCCACATGGATTTTGATAAAGTCTGACAAGGAAGTTGGAGATGAAACTATGAAAGCCATGACAAAGACACTACATGCAACTTAATTAACACGTCTGACTCAAAAGCTTAAGTCAGTCATTCTTCTTTTAAAAATAAAAATAAAAATAAATTAAATCAGTTAAAGAAGGAAAATGCAAGCTTTTGAATCAATCCAAAATACTCAAGGACTAAAAAAAAAAAAAAAAACCATCCACTCCACACTTCCATCGCAACAGCTTTAGCTCAAGGAAAACAATATATATCTCTATATCTTTTTTATTTTATTTATTTATTTAGAAATAATTACAATATGTTGCTAATCCTGCAACTTAAACATTTTTTCCTTGACTCTTGCAATTTGAACCTTTTCTCCCTCAAGCCTCAGACACTTTGTGTGTGGGGAGGTGCCAATTCAGCTACATGGCCCTCGATATATATATATATATATATCATTTAATAAATATAAAACTTCCTTTAAAAAAATTAATATTTTTATCATAATTAAGGGAAATCCTAAAGGGAACTTCACTTGAGCATATGTGAAAAAGGCATACGCATACCACAAATGGTAAAGGAGAAAGAAAAAGTTGCCAATCCCTTTTAATATGGCTAATTGCTTTGCCTCAATCAGTCGCCAAAACAACATACCGCTTATTCATAGCACAACTGAAAGTTCAAATAGCATGTAAAACACCAATGAACGTTTAGACCCTCAAATACAAAATTACCAACACAAACTTATAATCAAACAATATATGTGTAGAATATGAAATATAAGCTATATCCAAATTGGTAATACACTCCAAACCGAAATTAATCACAACCACAGTAGTAATTAAAAGGTAAAGAGTAAGGGAAGAGAGATGCAAATACAAAGATAACACAGCGATGTGTTATTGAAGAGGAAATTGAAGTACTCGAAGAAAAACCTCTCCGCCGCCCTCCAAGCGGTCAATAATCCACTAGAGAATGAAGTTGGGATACATGAATAGCAGAAGACCCTCCAAGCCTAATCTACCTAGTGCACTTAAGCCCTCTAAGCTTCTTGCTCCAACAGGGTTACACTAAACCTTGTCTTCTCTAGCTTACTGAATCCCGTAATCTCCCATTGCATCAACCAAAATGAATTGGTCCCTTCTTAACTGCTTCCCAAGAACCAAAAAGCCTTCTCATAGATATGGGTATGGTGAGATAAAGATTTGGCTAATGAACCTCTCAAGGATGTATCAATAGAGATGGTGAAAGTAAAGGAATTTGGAGAATCAAAAGATGAAGATTGTGGATGAGTTAATCTTGTTTTTCTCTAGGATTTCTCTCTCAAAATTCTCTCTAGAAGCCCTCTATATTTCGTGGGTATAAGAGTATATTTATAGTAGGGTGTATGAGAAATGCGAAGAGTCAGTTACAACCAAATAGAGTATTTTGATGACTCGAGCTCGCGATTGGAACGAGTTGCGAGTTTGAGTCATGAGCTAAAGCTCTGGCCTGACCGGAGGTTTTGTCCTGTAGTGCAACAGTTAGTGTGACCCTTTAGCTCCCCTTACATGCTTCACACGTGTGCCATTCTGGCGACTTGCCAGTCATGAGATCCAGTTGCGAGGCTCTTCTTGAGTGCACACTCTTGAGCTTTTCTTCGCACTCTCACACACACTACCCTTACATGATTTCTACCTAAATACAGGGTTTCTAAATGCTGAATTACAAGCAAACTTGGCACTGAATAAAGCCAACAAAATGATTGAATAAATTCAACCCTACAGCAACCACAAATGACAATGCAGCATTAGCCATCTGTAATTGCTAGTCTGAAAGTACAAATTTCTTTAATAGCTTTAATTTCATTTCTTTTGGCTAATATGTCTTTACTGAATCAAAATTAAACCACAAAAATCATATAAAAATCACCAAATTAGAGTTAAAATTATAATTAAATTTTTAAAAGATATTTAGGTACAGTTGCACAAAAATTCTATGTAACTAAGTCACACTTAGGAATATTGGACCATTTTCTTTTGTATAAATAGGGGGGTCCCAATGGGATGAGGGGGCTAATAATTTTCTCTCCAAAACATTTATTGTAGGAATATAAAAGTTTTCCATAGTATACTTTTCACGATTAAAGAATATGACTTGCCAACTAATCAAACTAGAGTTTTTAGTACCTATAGCAATTTCACAACATCAAGAACAGGGCCCAGTGTATTCATTGTCAAACTCCATAGTCTCCTTTTACATCAAATGAGTGTTTAATTTTTCTTGCAAAGTATTGAAGAGTAAATTTTCTGGGCCATAGTCTTAATTACAACTCTCAATCATGTTGGACTTGGATGACACCTATCAACAACGTATCATTATGAGATGCAGAAAAAAATTGGAGTATACACAACGTTTAGTGTGGATAGGAAGGAATTTCATCCTATTGCAATTGGTTAGGTTAGTAAGGGACCTATTCTAATTTAATGATCCTGGAATTTTGTATACAAGTAATAATCAAGGAAACTTCCGCCTAAAATAAGTTGAACTTTTCGCAAGAGAGAAAATTGATGTCTAGACAAATCAAGCTAAGGCCGGCCAAAATGGACCATATTCTTAATTTCTTATCTCTATTTGTTCCATGTACAAGACTTACAATCAATGCTTGGCATATAAAAATTAAACATTTTATCTAAAGTCCATCCTCTGAAAGCTTGAGAAAAAATTCATTTAAATCAACACAATATATAAATTATAAAGGATTCAAAGGAAAATTATGAAAAATAATGAAAATTTAATCTATGCTTTAATTCTTATAAGGATGAACACAATAGCAATATCCTTTTTCTTTTTTTTTTTCTTTTTTTTTTAATAAAGATAAAAAATCTATGCTTATTTTGTACGTATGATAAAGTCCTATCACAAAGTTTTTTGAGACTCATGTTGATTAGTGAATAGGAGTTATAAAGGAATAATTATCAATATATATATATATATAAGTAGAGATCTTATGCGGGAGTGCATGAGGTATTGCCAAGTGATGCTCTAATTTTGCATTTTGCATTTTTTTACCTCTTTCATTAAGATTTTTTTACTATTACCCAAAAGTTTACATTAACTTATTTTACTGTTATCTCATTAGTCTCTCATTAATTGCCTAAGCCTACATCACGCATTTCTCTCTTTTTAATGTCTTTTAGCATACCCACCATTTTAATATTTTAAAAAAAGAAAAAAAAATAATAATTAAGGACTAATAGTAATAACTAACCAGATAAGGCCTTAGAGGGAGATAGAGAGACACAAAAATGTTATGGATTGTTAAATAAAACGCATTGTTTCACTACAAAATTAAAACTCATTGTTTCACTATAAAAGACCTGAGGCTGACAAAACATTTGAAAGAGAGAGAAAGAGAAATCTGAGGGGCCACTACCTCTGTCATATTGGCCTTTCACCACTATTAAGATGCTGAAACACCTACGGGTATTTTTTTTTAATCTTTTTAAATTAGGGGATTAAATATGATTTAGGTTTGGGCAATTTGTTTGGATAGTTTTTGTTTTGGGTATATAAGTAGAGAGAATATTTGGTACGCAATGTAAAGCCATATTCTATCATGGTTTTAAATCATCTATAAGACACATGCATACACACTTGCCCACACTATATTTTAATGTCGCACTATCAATGAGTAGAAGACAGTGAAAGAGTTGGACATACTTTTATTTCATAGTATTTAATATGTGAACACAACACAAATTATTTGATTTTCATGGTCCCGTTACTCTTTTACGTTTAATTTTGGTTTCATGATTTAAAAAAATAATAATAATTAATCTTACCTTGAGAAGGCTTTAAATATGTAGTGAAACAACAATTATAAATTGCACACACATAACCATTATAATTATTTAATTCAAGGAATGAGTAATTTTTTTTTTTTGGGAGGAATATTGAAAAATAAAAGTTGTTACAAAATGTCTTTCTCTTAGAGGCCTTATGTGAGAGTGCATGAGGTCCTGTCAAGTGGCACTTTAATTTTGCATTTAGCATTTTTTACCTCTTCCATTAAGCATTTTTTTATTGTTACCAAAAATTTCACATTATCTTATTTTTTACCTCTTCCATTAAGCATTTTTTTATTGTTACCCAAAAGTTCACATTATCTGAGGGGTCACCACCTCCGTTATACCGGCCTCCCACCACCATCAAGACACCTAAACCCCTACGGGTAATCTTTTTTTCTTTTTAAATTAAGGGCTTAAATATGATTTAGGTTTTGGTAGTTTGGTTAGTTAGTTTTTGTTTTGGGTATATAACTAGAGAGAATATTTGGTGCGCAATACAAAGTCATATTCTATCATGGTTTAATTTTAAATCATCTATAAGACATATGCATATACATTTGCCCACATCATGTCTTAATGTCGCACTATTGATGAGTGCAAGATAGTTAGAGAGTTGAGTATACTTTTATTTCACAGTATGAAATATGTGAACACAACACAAATTAGTTGATTTTCATGGTCCTGTTACTCTTTTGCATTTATTTTTGATTTCATGATTTAAAAAAATAATAATCTTACCTTAAAAAGGCTACAAATATGCAGTGAAACTACTAAACCAATTTTTAATATATCAAAATATATATGTTTCTTTACTCTAATTTAGTTTACTTTTTCTTTATAATTTATGTACAACATTATTCAAAACTGTTTTACATAAAATATCACAAAATTATCTGTGCATCGCATGGGCATGCAACTTACTAGTATTCATAAACTTCCCATGTCACCAGAACATTGATTGCTAAAGTATAAACAAAACCCCTGGCCTTGGCTCAACCATATTTTCAGCTGTAACTTTTCACAATATGGTCCAAGTACAAAACTACCTAGGATAAATCAAGCATCTATACAATCCAAAAAAGAAAGGATAAAAAATTGTATGTGATTTTACATTTTCGTTCACAGGGCAAGGTAGTGTTGTTAAACAAGAAACATGGCTATCTGCAAATTATTTCTTGTGAATCAGTAATATCTCATATTCCAATATGTAATGGGTTTAGTCTCCCAAAAACCTATTTACTTTTTATTCCTTTGCAAATTGGTGAATATTGGATGTTTTATGCAAGAAAGGTGGGTTGATTCTGATGATCATCAAGTTCTCCTTCCCAATATTCATTAACAATCTTACCATTGCCAGTCACCAAGTCAAAAGCTTCGTATAAAGCCATAAAAATTATCTATTGGCTCTCAAGACACATATGATGGGCCTTCAAGTCACTGCTGTGCTAGAGCAAGCTATCCTTTGAGCTTCTTCCAAGTCTTTCAGAAACCTGCTTTTTTTTGGCCAAAATGATTATTGGATCAGAGGAAATCATGTAAAGCAAGGATAGTTTCCACTTAACTACATTCCATCAAATAACTAAACTAGCCTCAAATTATCACTATATAACTAAACGTATCCTATAAATATGACAAAAGTATAAAATAAATACAACTTATGGATATTTGTACTATTTGAGATTTAAGTTCAGTAAAGTGTGACTGAAGTTATAGAAGTCTGGCTTATAACAACCTTCCATTCTCTAGGCTTGGGTCGAGATTGGGTCAAAAATGGAACTTCAAAAGAATTTTGATTTGTAGATTTTAAGAAGCCACAAACCATTGCATGCTTGCAACCTACATGGGATGAATAATGCCAAACCAAAATCCACAAGTCTGTACTGTATATTCAAGAGTTAGGCCTTTTTGGATATATATCATTGTAAGTTTCTTTAAAACTTTCTCCCCTCTCTCCGTGTGTGTGTTAAAAATATTTAGTATTCTAAAAAAAAAAAAAATCCACAAGCCCAACATAGTTTCACCAAGTGTCAAATTAACATGATGCAATCCAACCCACAACTACATTCTCAAATTTGCAGCTGATGCAAGAAAGATGAAGGCCATAGAAGTTAGCATTTAGAGCTAGTGAGTGCCAAGCATGAACCACAGCTAGTACAGCAATAGTGTGCTTCTAAAATCACAATGGCGATTCAAAAGCATACATACTTGTTAGAATTCAGAACCACAGAACCACCAAGTATAAAACGAATTCCAGAATTGCTGGCATTTTGTTAAGCAACAGAACGTGACTCTTCATGTGTCGTCCCTCCAACAATGAATATGACTACTTCCTGTGGCCTGCTCAAAGATGAAGTGTTTGTCATTCAAGCTATATTACCCAAAGCCTTTTAAAAATCTTTATTTACAGGCTATAACTTTCACTTCAAAGGCTATGGCTATCTCAAATATAAATTAATATTCAATCCAACAATAGTCTGTACATGCTTGAAAAGCCTTTACTGTAGGATGTAACAGCAAAATGAAGGGGAAAGGTAGGAGACTTGAGTAAAATGGTAGAGCTTGAGAGGATAGGTGATCAGGCGCATATATAACTGATTTTGACGTTGACATCTACTTCTAGCTTACCATTACTTTTGTTTCTGGAATTTATAGACATTTTTAGTATTTTCTTACAAGGGAAGAGATTCCCTTTAAGCCGGACCTCATTAGTTTTACTTTATCTTTTGTACATGCTAATTTTATTTCTTTTGGGTCTTCTTTTTGTAAAGATCCCATGTACTAGGATTGTGCCCCCTTTTGCACTTTCTCAATGGAAAGAAAACTATTACGTACATAATTTTTAATTTAAGTGCTTTCCTTGCATACCTCCCATGCATTAGGATTTCCTTTTGTTTTTTGTTTTTTTGTTTTTTTTTTTTTTTTTTTGTTTTTCCTCTTAATACAATTTATTACTTATCAAAATTGTATATCTGATTTGGATGCTACGCAGACATAGTAATAGTTTCCATTAAATGAGCAATAATCTAAGTTCTGGGGGTTGGCTAGATGGCTTAAAAACTGTCTTCAACAAATTTAGGGAACACTGCCACCTCAGTTGACTCATATCAATCCTTATGACTATATATAGCATAGTGTCAGGGTAAAGCATAAATGCCCAAAATATGCACAGGGCCAAACTCACAAAGATAAGAAATCCCTAATTGATACCTTTGGTGTGTGACCTGCCATAAACTATGTTGATATATTCAAATGAGCCATTAGCGGACCAGCATACCTTCATTGCTTTTTTTTTGGGGGGGGGGGGGAGTTACGGACTAGCATACCTTGTTTAACAAGTGCTGAAAGCTGGACATTGGCATCATATATCTGATGAGAGATAATATGTTATTTAGACTGAGAAATTTGTGTGATGTAGGTTTTTACTCAAACTCTTCTCATTATTAAAGAGTAAAATTAGTAACATGACTAGAATTATCTTGGCACTACTTCTTGATAATATGCACACATACATGTACATACAAACCTACACACATACATAAACATGTACCACACACACATGCACAACAAGTTCCAGTTACCAGTTTTTGCAGTCTGGCCACAACCATTTAGTTAAGCCTAGTTTTTTCAGAAAATCTTCTTTTACCATTTTAGGCTATATTTGGATTGGTATAGAGTTCTTGATTGAACCAGTTGAATCAACTGGTTTGCTCCAGTTCTTGAAACAGTGGAAAGAAACCATGCTACATTCCAAAATTTGCAACAGATAAACTGCAACCTTCCTGGGAAGAAGCAGTTATTTTAGAAAATGAACCTGCCCTGCTGAAAGTGATTGCTAACATATGGGTAGTCCACATATCTCAACCGTCCCTTGGAAAAGCTTTCCATGGTTTGGAACAAAAGGAGCTGGTGCTGGGTGTAAACATTCTCAATCCCTATAGCATGTGGGAAAATGATGTATAAGCATCTAACCACATCTGCAAGCAGAAAGTGAAGTGTTTTCTAACTAACCTTCAGTCCACGAGCCATGTTGCGAGCAATATTCAAAAGATCTCGATTTCCAAAAAGATCCCCAGTTCACTTATCAACCCCTGCTTGCTTCAAGACGAACTGGACAAGCTGTTATACCATGATGGCCAATTTTTCAAAACCAGTGAATCATCTAGCAACTAGCAAGGAACACAACAATTTCAACATATTTGCAGCTTTACTAAAGCATCAAAGCATGCAAAACAGAAATGCTGGTTTGGTTATTTTACCCCTGGTTTGTACTTGACAGACCGAGAGGCTAGTTTGTTGAAAAGTTGCATCAATTGAACAGGGCTTTCCCTCTCGTAGCGCAAAGCATAAAGTGTTTGGTTTTAAGACCTTGGGGACTAATATACTAGGACTTCAATATGTAATGTGTTGGCAAACCATGATCAAAACATCGAGTCTAGGTTTAGGCTTGCTCAAAGTATGTTTTATTGTAAAGTTGGAATCGTGTAGAATTAATTTTCTGCAGAATTTTCAACTCAGCCCAAGCCCGTTTGACGTGTAGGGTTTTATGTTTTACTTCACATATAAAAAGAAAAACCCTAGCTACATTTTAGAGGCTTTTTGATATGCTGTGTGTTTGAATCTCTTGTGAGATCTAGAAGTGTTTACCTTCATACACACTTAGAGTTATCAAGATCAAGATTGATGTCAAGAGCTTGGTGATTGCTTCAATTGCTGCATAAAGAATTTAACGAAGATCTGAAATCTTTGAGTGGAGTCTCAAAGTCACAAGTAGGAGAACTTGTGGTTGCAGTGGATGAAAAAAAGAAGTAGTCCGTGGACCCGTAATTGTCATATGGTCGTGGTAATAAGTTTTCTACTCGAGGCAGCAATAGGATGTTAGTGGTCTAAGTTCTATTGTACAAACTTCAATTCTTTCATAGTGGATTCATTTTTACCTTGAGGATAGTTAGGTTAAATCCTCCACAAATTTTTTACCTATTTGGTTTTCCTAGGTCATCAAATCTTTGTGTTGTTTACTTTCCACATTATATTTGTTTAACTTAGTTAATTAACAAACTTGTTAATCAACTTGGCGTAATATTAGGTTAAACATATTGTGTTATGGGGGTCTAAAACTTTACATAAAGCATCACTAAGCGTAAACAGTCAATATCAGACACTTTCATTGTTTAAAAGATTTGTCACTGCCTGCATTGAAGTTTGAAAAGGGAAGAAGGTCATTGCTCAACATTTGAGCCATATACTAGATATTTCTGGCTCTAATTTCAAGCTGTCAAATTCAAGAATCTTAAATCATATATCAGTAGGTAAGTCTATTGACACCAAAAAGCACCAACTATCACATCTCTCCCTCCCTAGTGTTTATTGATGTGCCCATGTCAGTGTACATGCCCGGGGGGGGGGGGGGGAGGGGGGTGCTGTTTGTTGAAAAAGTCTCTAAACGGTGTTATGTAGCACAACTCAATATCAGTAGATGAACACTTTGTTTTAGACAATAACTTGTAGGGAATAAACATTTTTTTTTTTTTGGAGAATGCGAAGGGAATAAACATGATATGCTAATATAAACAATAATTCAGGAGACCAAATAGCATTATAATCTTGTAACATAGAAAGGAAAATTAGGTAATCAAACATAAGCAATATTTCTTGCATAGGCATTTTGTTTTTATGAGAAGGCATAAATTTTGTGTTAATCCTATCAGATGATGTCACTAACTGCTAATATCCCCTACCCTCCCAAAATAAAAAACAGATCCATAGCCAACCCCAAAGGACTAAGGCTAAACCTAGGTTTTGTTGGTTTCATTAAGGAAAGAAGTTTAAACCCAAAATTCAAACATTGGGCAGATTAAAAACTTGTGTGGAGCTTAAAACTAGGATGTGACTTTTCTCCCAATTGACATGGAAACATAGACACAATAACACCCAAAACACTTGAAATTGGAACTCCCCAGAATGCCCAGCACATGCTGTTTAAAATCTTCTACTTAATTTTGCAAAATGAAGCAGAGATGCAGGTTACCAAACCTTAATTCCTTGAGTTATCCATTGATCTAAACTCAAAGGGAAACTAAAGGAAATTTCCCCAAACAGTCCTTGAGTTGGATAGGGGCATCCTATTCCCCCTAATATGCTCCCTACGGCGCAACTTCTTACATAAATGATCAATCTCTAGCCTGAGATTCCTCATTTCTTCATTATGAGAGATATGACTTCTAGGCCTCAAATGACTTTTGTTAGTATGATCCGTGTAGTCCATTTCAACCCGTACACTAGGAGTTTGGTTAGCCTCTCGATCCCTTCTTCTCCCCAAGCTGACAACATGGTCTACACGTTGCAACCCAACGGACTCCTCTCTGTTTTGCCTAGAGCCTCCCATCTCTTCTCCTTGCTATTAGAAAGAAAGCCTGACTAACAAAGATTGTAGGTGCCTTTTCCCATAGATGGTGCCAATTGGAAGGACTAGGATTGTGGCCCAAGCCACTTAGAGCAATGTGACCCAGTATAACAAGCCCAAAACAATAGATTTGTAAGAGAATGAGTTTTATGAGACAACTACAATGCAGAGTAAATACAGACTTGTCATTAACTGGGCCAACGCTATTAATATGAGTGCAAGAGACGCAAATTTCATAAAATCTTCCTCAAGCAAGTCCAAGGAGGAGTTGTTCATTAAAAATCACTGTTGATAATTTTACAATGAGATTCAGTTTTCTCTACTTTTCTCTATTTCTTATGTTAAATGTGCATCCCCTATTTCTGTGGGATTCCTTTCCTTATATAGTCCCTCCCATTGCATCTCAGCCATCCATCTATATGTTTCAAGGAACCATTTGGATGCATGTCCCATCAAGACCCTTCTAGAGGTGGTAGAGAGGGCTGTGAGCTGTGAAATGTTCAAGTGTCTTTTCCTCATAAATGCGGCCAGTTCAGTTGGTGCAGTGCATTAAATGTGGAGGTGGCAGTCACATTCCAAGATATTTCCTCCTTCCATTACTTACATGGCTCTATTGTCTTCCTTGAAGCTTTACTTTCTGGAGTAGGCAATTACTTAAAGTATTCCCAAGGTGTATATGCTCCTCGGGATTCTCGGTCAGTGGACCAGTCTACCTTTTCTCCTCGAATCTCTCATTCACAGCTTTTGTCTGTTTCTGTATGATCTAGACGTCTTCCCTTCTCAGACCTGGTCCACGTGTCAAATTTTGGTTGACATATATGTGGATCTTTATTCATCCTCGAATAGGGTCATCATATCTTGTTTTATTTATTTTTCCGCTGCATGATTTTGACATGATATTGATGTTTGTTGTTTTAACAAGTTTTATTTATAATAAATCTAATTAACAACTTGGGTTAAAACTTGTTAATTCTATTAACCAGGGTCTAAATTTCCCAACATGTTGTACATGATTACATGTATGGTATGGTAGCAACTCTCAAAAGCCCATTTTTGGTGTTTAAGCCCATTCTCAGTGAAGGGCTTGGAAAGCAGGCTACATTCGTCTTTGGGTTCTTCACTAAAAAAAAATTGTATTTGGGTTACTAGCATTCTTTTTGATTACCCGACATAGTGTAATTCACATTGATAAATAAAAATAAATAAATTGGAACCACTTCTTGTTTAAAGATAGTAAAATCATCATAGCAAGGTCTTAAGAAAGGTTGTCAATACACTTGTATTTTCATTTAGATGTTAAAAATAATATCATTTAAAACAATGTCTTAAACAAAACACTATATAATATTTAGTTCTACCTTTTAACTAAATGAAGGTTTGAATAGGATGTTTAGCACATCTAGAACATCCAAATTTTATGCTTGTTGCAAAGAAATTATATATAGTTTTGTTAAACCATCCCAAAAAATATTAAAATTCTCTCAATGGATATCTTCTCTTTTTCTTAAAATTTTTAGAAACCTATCCCCATTTCACCAAAAAAATAAAATAAAATTGCAAACCCATTAGCAGCAGGTTGACAAATTGAAATTGTTTAAAATTTGTTGATGTCTAACATAATAAGATTTTTTGAAATTATATTCATCACTTGTGTCCTGCTATATAACATTAATTTGTTCCATATGATGCTGATGTAGTGAAAACTAGTTTGAGCTTTTTTTTTTTTTTTTTTTTTTTTTTTTTTTTTCACGTGAACTTCAAGGAGAGAATCACACACTCTCAATAAGGCACCTTCACAAATATAAGTGACCACAAAAGTAGAATTGGGCTAAATTTAAGCAAAAATGAGAAAATGATTACAACTTTTTGTCACCCATTTCTTCACACTTCTCCTTGCTATACAAAGAGGATCTACCATCAAAGTTATAAACTGTTGTTGTTCTAACTTATTTGGTAATATTGTCTTGGTTGAAGTGTTCTTTTAAGTTAAAAATAACAGCCATACCCAAGCATATCAATAGGCTTTGCACAATTCATAAATACAATGGTTCTATTATGAGTAAAACACCCTGAAATCCAATTAAATACCAGTACTATGCATTTAGCATTCCTCTTTTAAATCTACATGGTTAAACTTTGCAAATTTCTCTCCACAAGAAAATATCTTTGTAACTTTGGACATTTTGTTCGGAAAACCAATGAAGTTATCTCCACAGAACATATATACACAGTTAAATTTTTGTATATTAATTTTAGAAACCACTTGAAAGAAAAAGCTAAAGGAGATGGTAGTGATCTCATCACAAGTTTTGGACAATACCAATTTGTGTAATATTATATATTATCTTCTTTTTTGTGATAATTTTACACTGCATACATTATGCTCAATTGTTCATACCAAAAAAAAAAAAATTGTAATGTGGAGTAGACTTAGAGTAACTCAATCCTACGTTGTAATGGAATACTTATACACTTGCTACAAATAGTTTAGGGTTTCAACGACCGTCAATTTTAGAAAGTGTTATTTCATTTATAGAATTAGATGCTGCACTAGTTGATCTGTCTATACTATTGTAAGTACCCATCAAAATAAATGCAGGTCGTTTTGGAGAAGGAAGATGAGTGTCATTACCCAACATGAAAACAACATTTGGCATGGTTGGCTGGTTTGTTGCATGTTCTTCCACGCACAAAAGTCCAATTTGAATGCATCTTGAAACTTCATTAGCAGGGGATGTTTCATCTAGTAACGGGTTGACTATTTTCATGGAATTGTCTTCTCTCCATAGGTCCCAAACCTGAAAAAAGATATTAATCATATTAGGCTCAACAATATAGGCTTAATTTTGTAGTCATTGTTTGCACATGTACTAACATGTCCAATCAAATTTGAGGAAGGGCCATCATGGTGGTAAGTACTGTTCTTTTTACTAGTAATGATCTCTAGTAGCAATACCCGAAAGCTATATATATCAGACTTTATTGAAAATAGTCTTTGCATTGCATACTCAGGTGACATATAACAACTGTCATAGCACAATGAAAATGATGATATTGAACCCCAACATAAAATAATCAAAAATAGGCCTTTGGGCACTAACATACATGTAAAATTTGAAGTAGCACAATATGAAAATGAATTGCAAAGATATCCTTAATATTTTTTTTTCTTACAAAGGCCTATAGTTTGTACTCTCCTTAGATGTAAGAAAGGTAGTCAAGTAATCAGTTAAAAAAGTATATCTTTATTTTCTACCATACTTACTATGTTCCAACAACGCAATTTGTATTAGCTTCAATTTGGTCCCCTCCAACAATTCTAGCCATACCAAAATCTGAAATTTTTGGATTTAATGCATTGTCAAGTAGAACATTGCAGGCCTTTAAATCTCTATGAATAATTCTTAATCTTGAATCTTGATGAAGATATAAGATCCCTCGAGCAATTTCTCAAATAATTTCAAATCGGTTTCCCCAATCTAAACATGACCTTTTTGTTTCATCTAAATGAAGAAATGAGAACTTGGATTAAATTTGAATGTTCAAATAGTGTGTAAAATACCTTGAACGTTTAGACCCCCAAAATATAAATTACCAATTCAAGCTTATTATCAAACGATGTACGTGCGGAATATGAAAATAAGCTAAAACAGAATAGATAAAATAATCTAAACCAAATAAAATCACAATCACAACAGAAATTAAATGGCAAAGATTAAGAGAAGAGAGATCCGAACACAAAGACAACACATCAATGTGTTATCGAAGAGGAAACTGAAGTCCTCAGCATAAAACCTCTCCGTCGCCCTCTAAACAGTCAATAATCCACTAGAGAATGAAGTTGGGATACATGAATAGTAGAAGACTCTCAAGCCTAATCTACCCAGTGTACCTAAGCCCTCCAAACTTCTTGGTCCAACGAGGTTACGCCAAACCTTTGTTTTCTCTAGCTTACCGGATTCCGCTATAGCCCATAGCATTAACCAATATCAATTGGTCCCTTCCTAACTGCTTCCCAAGCAGCAAATAACCTTCTCATAGATATGGGTATGGTGAGAAAAGGATTTGGCTAAATGTACATCTCAAGGATGTAACAATGGAGAGGGTAAGAGTAGAGGAATTTGGAGAATCAAAGATGAAGATTGTGGACGAGTCAATCTTGTTTTTCTCTAGGGTTTCTCTCTCAAAATTCTCTCTAGAAGCTCTCTACAATATGTGGGTATAAGGGGTATTTATGCTGGTGTGTGTTTGGAATGCGAAATGTCAGTTTTTCCCAAACAAAGTGGTCTGGCAACTTGACCTAGCGACTTGACTGAGTCGTGAGCTAACGGCCTAGCCAGACTGGAAGTTTTGTCCTGTAGTGCTCCAGCTAGCGTGACTCTTCAGCTCTTTTGCATGATTCACACGTGTGCCTCCTTTAGCGACTTGCCAGTCGCAAGATCCAGTCGCGAGGCCCTACTTGAGTGCACATTCTTGAGCTTTTCATCACACTCTCTCACATACTACCCTTACATGATTCCCACCTAAATACAAGGTTTCTAAATGTTGAATTACAAGCAAATTGGTACGGAATAAAGCTAACAAAAAGGTTGATAAAATTCAACCTTACAAAATTGCATTGCATATGTGCTTTTTTACTTACATATAAAATCTTGCTACCTGGAACTGATATGTTTGGAATGGGAGGATCGTTTTCTAGTGAGGATGGGTGAAATTAAGGTGAAAAAGAAGACATACCAAAAATGAAAGAGTCCAAGCTTTTATTTGGCAAGTACTCATAGATCAACATCTTCTCTTCTTTGTGAATGCAACAACCTAAAATTCTCACAAGGTTTCTATGTTGGAGTTTAGCAATTTGTGCAACTTCTATTTTGAATTGTTCTATTCCTTGTCCAGAGCATTTTGATAGTCTTTTTACTGCTATTTCCATTCCATTTTGTAGCAAACCCTGCAATTAAAGTCCAAATATCATTTTGTCATAGTGCAAAATTGTTGAAACAAACTCAACTTAGTGAATTATTTAGGGAAGCCCAATTGCACACCACAAATTCATACTCAATGAGTACCCATAAACATTCATGATGGAATTTCTGATGCATAAACACACTTGAAATGAGATTATGCAAATTATGGGACTTTTTCAATGAGACTACCTAATAAACCAGGCCAAAACCACCTTGGCCAAGCTTGTTAGCATTAGAGAAGTTATCTGTAGCTACAATAATGGTTCTTAGATCAAATAATGGAAAATTTGAATTTCTTCTAGTTCCATCAAGGTCCCTTCTACTTGGAGAGTTTTCGAAGTATGGTAAAGTGGAGTCAGCACTATATGAATATGTGCTATGCCTATTCTCTGTCATAAAACAAGTAATTAATAATGCTGGGAACCATATTTGTCCAATTAGGAATTCCCACACAAAAGCCTAATTTAATAAAACTGAAAAACACACTAAAATAAAAGAATGAAACAGAGGAAAATAAGAGGAAAAATTAAAGTTTACATTTTCTATTTATCATTGATAGGAAATCCCGTTTGGTTAAGATGCACTTTTCTAAGAGGTAAGTGCTTAAGGGAGATGAAAGTTCCTCAGGCCTGCTGATGGTGCTAGATAAAATCTTAAAATGTCAGGGAATTGGATGGGCTATTCATCAAGCTTTTACTTGAAAGGGTGAAAAAATTATCCATGTGGCATGATAATTGACACTCTGAAGGTGTTTTGATCCCCAACTTTGTCCACAAGGTGGTGTATGATACTGCAATTTCTGAGTTTGCAAAAGTATCTAGTATTCTGAAAGAAATGCAGTAGCCTTGGAAACCTATTAGATCAAAAGATACTACCCTACAAGCTTATTTTCATCAATTAAAATTAGCTAAGACAACTCAATGTACTGGATTTCATCTAAATATGGAAAAGTCACATGGATTTCAACCTGAAGTGAAATAAGAAACAAAATGGATACAACTGAATGGTGGAAAGTGGTATGGTCTAAAGCAGCTGCTTCTAAGCATTCCTTAATACTCTGTCTTTGGCTGGTAGTGAAGGACGGATTGCAATTTAGAGCAGAATTAAATAGAAAACATGCATGTCTCAATGAATGGTAGAAATTGGTATGGTCTAAAGCAGTTTTTCCTAACAAGTCCTTCATATTTTGGCTAGCAGTGAAGGACAAGTTGCCCTTCCAAGAGAGGCTTGTAAAATGAGGTACAATGGTGCTCATGTATGTTTTCTATAGAAGTCAAATGGAATTTGTGTCCATGTTGTCTTCGAGTATTCTTTCTTATGAATTTGACATTTGTGTAAGAAGCATTTGAAAATTTTCCTTCGCTGCTTCAATATACCATCTTTCGTTCCAAAGAAATGATTATGAGTATAATAACAAAATATATCAATTTATTTTTCATTTTTCTTTTATCAACTTCTATGCTTGAAAAATAAATCAAGTTCCATCCCATTTTATTCAATTTTTCATGATCTATGAATTCTGCCTATTCTTTTATAGATCCTAAAACATAGTGTTCGAGTAACTTGGGAGCATTTGTTCACTGGCCTTAGAAATATAGAAATAGGTTTTAAAAAAAAATTGCTCTAAACTTCCTTACCTTTCTTCTTCTTCATTACAAAACAATACACAACTGGGACTACAAGAAGAAACATTACAGCAACAGAAACTCCCAGAATTGCCAGCATCCTCTTTTTCAGAGTACGATCATTTTTCTTAGCATATTGAGCTGAGTAAAAAAAAAAAAAATTCAAATGACATCATTAATTTGAGAAGTTGATTGGACATAAATAGTTATTATTGATGCAATTTTACAGGAAAATGAGAGTAGGGAGGAAACAATGGGTTTAAGGCTGTGTTTGTTTCGTGTAAAACGTTTTCCGGAAAATATGTATTTTCCGGAAATGCTATTTTCCGGAAAAGGAAAATATTTTTAAGTGTTTGGTTGAATTATGAAAATTGTTGTGGAAAATATTTTTATGCGTTTGGTTGTATTAGGAAAATGCTATTTTCCGGCATCAAATTCCGGCAACAACACAACCAAACTCCGGCAGCAACAACAACAACACAACCAAACAACAACAACAACAACAACAACAACAATAATAATCAGTTCATTAAACAACAACAACAACAATAATAATCAGTTCATTAAAAAAAAAAACAACAACAACAATCAAATTAAAAATACAACAACAACAAAATCAAATTAAAAAAAAAAAAAAATCTGAGAGATCGAGGAAGAGAGAGCGTGGAGGCGATGGGTGTGATGGCGCGATCGCGATGGGCTCTGGGCTTGGAGGCGATGGCGCGATGGAGGAGACGACGCGATCGAGGAGACGACGCGATCGAGGAGGCGATGGCGCGATCGACTGGTCGACGACGTGCGATGGCGCGATGAGGAGGCGATGGCGCGATCGACTGGTCGACGATGTGCGATGGCGCGATCGAGGAGACGACGAGGTGCGATGGCGCGACTCGTGGGTTTCGCCGACGCGGTGCGACTGGTGGGTTCGTGGTTCGAAGGTCGCCGGCGATGGGCTCTGGGCTTGGAGCGCCGGTTCGTGCTCTCTCTGGGTCGGTGCTCCTTTCTCTCTTTTCCGGTTCGTTCTCCTTTCTCTCTTTTCTTTCTCTCTTTTCCGGTGTGCTCCTTTCTCTCTTTTCCGGAAAATTTGATTTGAAGTGAAAATAAGGCCGGAAATGAATTTCACCCGTTTTTGGCCTTATTTTCGGTCAAACGGAAATCAATTTCCGTTGACCCAATTTTCCCAAGCACCCAAACACAGCAATTTTCCGGAAATTGATTTCCGGAAGTGGTTTGAAGTTGAAACAAACACAGCCTAAGGAGAACGTGTGATTTTATTTTATTTTTAAAAAAAGGAGAAAATGTGATTCTCTTTTTGAGGTCCAACAAATCAAAAGAACAAAACAAAAAAAGCAAACATGTTCTCACAACAATGTCAAGTGCCATATGTGATTTTCTTTTTTTGAGGCCGAAAATATGTTAAAAGAAGAAACAAAAAACAAAAATTGTAAACCTAACAACAATGTCAAACAACAAGAGTGTTTCTTATTAATATAAGTAGAATCATAATTCAAATCTTCCCTCCCCATTATTGTAACAATAAAAAAAATTCAAATAAAACAAGTATTACATAGTAGGAGGACCAACTACGAGTGATGCATATAATAGTAGAAATCTTGTGTTATTAGGTGTATACAACTCTTAAATAATTTTTACTTCTCCACACATAGTTCTGAACTATTATGAAATAGATAAGGTAGACATTGTGAAAATTTTGATATTTTGAGATAATTTAACAAAACCATATATAAATTCTTTCCCATATGGAACGTAATACTCGTTTAGATTTGTACTATCTAATTTGAAATGGATCTATTTTAAATGGAGAAAACCATTTTTCAATATTTTGTTGTAAATCAAATTTAAAGTAAATATCATAGGGAAAATTATATGTTGGATTAGTATTTTGTATAAACTTCAGACAAAAATAATACAATAGACATGAATCTTCACTAATGCTCTATTTGTTTTGAAGTAAAATATATATATATATATAAATATATGATTTTTAGGTGTTTAGTATGGCAAATAATTTTTTTCAAGCAAAAAACCAAGATTAGGCAACTACTGCTAGAGCAGTGTCTTTGGTCACTGGAATGGTGGCTTTGGTTATTGAACCTCTGACACGTTGCTTCAGTGACAAGACTGCTAGCATTTGTTGTCAAAGTGATGGCTTTGGCCACCAGAATGTTGGCACCAGTCGTCTGAGCGGTGGCTCCAACCACCGAAGTACCGACATCGTTTGCCTAGCTCACTGAACCGATGACCTAGCCACCAAATGGGATGTGAGAAGTCACTATGTATTTTCATAAAATGTTGTTCCAAAATTTTAAAGATAAAAGATGAAATAGTACCGAATACAACTGCATCCACTCGTATGTATAATCTTGTCCTAGATCAGGATATGTTCTTGCGTCCACCAAGTCCCCTTGCCATGTCAAGCAACCAATCCCTCCCTCACTCTCATTTGCAGTTGCGTAAGCCATACAAGAACAATTCCTCAAACAATTTTTCTCACACTCTTTCATACTCAAACTTATGTTTGGATGTGCTATTGAAGTATCTGGCGCCTTCATATGTGCCAACTTCACGAACCCTTCTCCATTGTTGCGCATGGACACTCCTTGCTTTTCCCTCACGCAATCACGAGATTACTTTGGTTCAAATCCAGGAAAGCACTTGCACTCAAAAATGACCTCATTGTATGGGTCACAATAACTATTTGGACTACAATTCAAATACTTATTACATAACTCTTGTGGGGCGGACCAATATTTGACCCATCTAGTCTTATGCCATAAGGGTCGTTGCATAATTCCTGATTCATCCACCACCATTTTAGCAAAAACTTTGGGGTTAGCTAAATTTGAAAATGTACTGTACATAATGGTGGTTTCATCTTGATTATTCACAAAGCTAACATTGAAGTAATTCGATGTCATTGTGGGTATACCGCTCCATCTTAGGCCCGTCCAAGATCCAACACACCATAATAGCGTTTGACCCATGTATAAGCATGCTTGAGGGTACCCAGTTGGAGCCATTTGATATGAGTAGTTGCCAATTCCTGGGTCATCTTTGGGCTTCCAAGATGTTAGGAACTGGTTCAGCCCAGTCCACCGGTCCAACCCAAGTTTCATAAACGGAAGCAAAGAATTGGTGGGATAATCAAAACTTTTCCATGTAACACGTTGGCTGTCTTGTTGAACCAAAACAAGATTTCCTAAATCTAAGAGCTTAGCCATAGAATTATTTGTGGACGGGACAGAAAAAGAAACATTGGTGGACCAAATAGGAATGGTTTGGTTTTGGGTGTGGAGTACAAGTTTTCCCTTACCGTTGATAGAGAGGACTCTGGAGGTATAATTGAGAGGAGTGTCTCTATTTGCAACCCACACAATGGTTTGTTCAATAGTTTGGTTATACCAAATTCCAATGTAGGGTGATTAGAGCTGTTGGGGTTGAAAAACCCAAGTGCAAAGGTTTTTTGGTTTGAGAGTAGAAGTTGACCATCCTTGAGGGGTTGGTCTGGTGTTATGGTGTCAAGTGAAATGTAGAAGGGAGAGAAGAAGGAAGAATGTATTCCCTTTAGCAAGATTTAGCATTTTTTCTAATGAAGAGTATAGTCATAGGACTTGTGGGCTGTGGCTGACTGACCAGTATAGAGAGCTTGATAGCCAAATAAAAAAATCAGTTCATCTTCTTTTAAAAATAAAATTAAATGAGTTATTCCACATTTGCAAGCTATTTTCAACTTGTCAAGGACCCACACACTTAATCACGTTTACCTTGAAAACCCATTCACATTAGTGAAAGATGAGTCATGTTAGAGACCAATAAAAATGTACAATTTTGTGCCACAACTTATCACGTGGCGAGTTGTGAGTAGTGGAAGTGTGTCCCCACAATCACACATTCACCCATCACAACTCGTCACGTGGTGAGTTGTGGCATAAAACTGTGCATTTTTATGTATCCACGGTATTAATTAGTGAAAGATACCTGACAAAAACTCTAGTCTTCTTTGGCAACTTTAATTTTTAAGTCTACATAAACAATTTTTGACCCTAGAAATCGGATGTACATTGTCTAATGAAGAAAAATTATTGGGTTTATTTAATTATTTATTTTTATACAAGATAAAAATTTTACTCTAGTCTAATTTAAATGTATATGTGTGAAACTCTTTCTTGAAAACACGAACTCTGTCTTTTGCCCCCTACACCTCACTAACATTTATAATTGTGGAGTGACCATTCACCCTACCAATGTTTATAATTGTGGAGTGACCATTATGCCAAGAATGCGCAGTGGTAAATTAAGTTCTTTAAATAGTGATTGTTTATTACTAGAAGTCGAGGGAGGTGCCAAATGTGACCACCTTGACTTGAAATTTTTTTTTAAAAAAATACCTTAAAAAATTGAATTTTAAATTAATATGGGTTGTTGACTGCTCTAAAAAAAAAAAAAAACTTGACCACTCTAAAAAAACTTGAACACCTTAAATAAAAATTTGAGCCCATTAAAAATTAAATTCAACTGCCCCAAAATTTTGGTTCGTTGAATGTTGAACAAAAAAATTGCAAGAAATGCTATGTTCACAACATTTTTACAACACTTTCTCAATAAATTCTAAGTAGCAGTTTTTTTCGTGGACAAAAAATAATTTTAGTGATATGTTCAACTTAGGACTAGCTAGTAAAAACTTACCGCTTAGGCTTTGTTGTGTAAGTGTTGTAAAATTGTTTTGGACATAGCACTTTCAAAAATTGCCAAACAAACAAATTAGCCTAAAAGCCCAAATCAAACGTTTAATTGTGATTTTTTAAATTGTGTTTTCAAATGGCATATTTTAAAATTGCTATTTTTTTTTAAAAAAAAAGGCACACTTTTCAAATAGCTAGTTTGTTAGTGTTTTCTTTAGTCTTTAGTTGAATTTGTTAAATTTATGTGAAACATTTTTTCAAAAAGGTAATGCATTTTGTTTATATTGTTACTTATTTAGGCAATATGTTGGTAGTTGAAAAGGAGATCAGTAGTTTAATGATTGCTTAATTGTATATATTAAAAAAGCCATGGTTGATAACATTGATGGTGAAGCTATTAAATCATACAACGATTTCAAAATATGAAAACTTGTGAAGGAAATTTTAAAACTTTATGTAATTGCGAGTTTTTTTTTTTTTTTGGGGGCGATTTAATATATTCAAGTTTTATTTTTATTAAATTTTTTAAATTTAATTTTTTTAATGACCACTCTGAAAAAAATTTCTAGACCCACCAACAATCAACCAGGTTCAAGAGATAACTCAATGATAATAAATAAATAATTATACATCATTTGTTGTGTTTTATATCACCACCTCCATTATCTATCTACTTCAATAATAAAATAATAAAATTTGTAGTCTACTTCATCGTTTATTGCAAAAGTTGTGGTGATAGAATAATTATTATTAGGTTCGTCTAAAAAGTGATTGTTTAACTAAATAGTCAACCACTAAGATTCAAGTGATAAACCAATGATGATAAATAAATAATAACATATCCTTTGTTGTGTTTTATTAAAGTACCTTTAATATATATATATATATATATAAATATATCCAATATATCATGTCAAACAAAAATACATTGAAAAATACATGTTTTCTATAATTAAACGTATATCAAACATTTTTCATATTATACTTGTACACAAATATTTCAAACTTCATTACTTTTATTGATGGTATTTGTTAAGGTGTGTTGTTACATATGTAATACTATTTACCAACAAATAAGGAAAAGATATAAATTACTTTATTTCTCTACTTTAAGTAAAAGTTTATAAAATTACTTCAATTCTATAATTTTTTGGGTGGTTTAAATCCATACATGATGTTAGGACATATGTGTTTTCACTTATTATGAACATATGTCACTTATTTGTGTAAATTGGCTAATCCTTTGACAAAATGCACTCTACTTGTAATTGGGTAGTTCTAGGTGTTTTTAATATTTCAAGAAACAAGGTTTCAAGGTCAAGTGTTGAAGTCATCAAGTCTGTCCAAGAAAAAGCAAGCTGAAGTGCAATTTCATTAAAACTCGACATCTGCTCGATAGCTACCTCGACACCTGCTATCTGTCTAGATTTAAAAATTCAGATCTTCTGATCTGATTTTCTTGGGATCCGCGAGATCCGCGCATTGGTTAGTCACGTACTTGGGAGCCGTGCATCAAAGGTGGGAAGTGTTGCTACAGATCAAGTCCAATTGGGTATTGGGGTAAGGGTTCAACTGTAGGTTGGTAAGGTACTTGGGATTCTTTTACTTGTAACCGCTTGATTTGATAATAGTGGAGTTTCGGAAGTGGTGACCTGAAAATCACTAGGTGGGGTTTTTGCCGCGAGGTTTTTCCCCATTCGTAAATAAATCATCGTGTTATTTAATTTCCGCTGCATATTTAGTTATTTGGTGATTTGTTTGTGCTTCCACATATTTGCATGCTAAATTGATTAATTAATAACTTGGCTAATTAATTAATTGGTTTAATCACAAGGGGTCATTCAGATTGTGGCCTATCACATGATATGATTTTTATACATAAAAAAAATGAAAAAAAAAAAAAAATGAAGTGACCCTATCAAGGATTTTTTTTCTCCTTGTGTGAATGCTAGAGAGAGAGAGAGAGAGAGAGAGAGAGAGCATGCTGAGAGTTTGATATGCCTACAATAGAATTTAAGGGTTTAAGAACTTGTAGCAATTGAAGTAAAATAAGATGAAAAAATCAACAAAAAATATCCTTTATATTTTTTCTTACAAAGGCCAGTAGCTTGTACTGTTCTTAGATATAAAATTGGTAGCAAGTAATTGATTGGAAAGTATAAATATAACTCTGTTTTCTAGCACACTAACTATGTTCCAGTTAGGCAATTTTGTATTTGCTTCAATTTGATCACCTTCAATGACTCTAGCCATACCAAAATCTGAAAGTATAGGAAACACTGTTTAAAGTATGAGAAAGAAAGGAAAATAAAGGTTTGAATAGGATGATTTTCCAATTAGGTTTGTAAAGACTTTTTAATAATTTCTTATTATAATGTGATATAATAGCTATCTATCTCACATTTTCTAACACTTTTCATATATTTTGCACATCTAGAACGTCCAAATTCTATGCAAGGTGCAAAGTAATTATATATAGTTTCATTATACCATCCAAAAAAGTATAAAAATGTTCTCAATGGCTATCTTCTCTTTTTCTTAAAATTTTTCCAAGCCCATGCCCACTTCACCAAAAAAAAATGCAAACCTATAAGTAGTAGGTTAACAAGTTGAAATTGTTTAAAATTTGTAGATGTCTAACATAAAAAGATTTTCTACAATTATATTCATCACTTTTGTCCTGCTATATAACATTAATTTGTTCCATATGATGTTGATGTTGTGAAAACTAGTTTGCTCTTTTTATTTTTTCAAGTGACTTCAAGGAGAGAATGACACACTCTCAATAAGGCACCTTCACAAATATAAATGACCACAAAAGTAGAATTGAGCCAAATTTTAGCAAAAAGGAGGAAATAGTTACAACTTTTTGTCACCCATTTCTTCACACTTCTCCTTGCTATACAAGAGGATCTACCATCAAAGTTATTGTAGGGACTCAATTTAGATAGGCCCCAACAATACATTTCTAGAGAGTGGGATGAAGAATTAGGCCCTAACAGACTAGCAACCTTACACCCAGAACCTTTTCTCCTTGAAGGAGGATGAAGCCAACTTAGTGCTAAGGGTAGCTCCTCGGCCCTTGTTCGAGGAGGTTCTTTTTTTTTCCTCCCCTCGAGCTGCTTTGCTTGCCCTTCTTATATAGTCCTCTTTCTCCTATCTCTTTCTTCCATCTGTCGGCCATTCACTTGCCTTCCCTCTGACCATCCGTCCCATCAGAGGCCTTATCAGTACTCGAGTGGTTCACAAGGACCAATGTTACCCTGTCTAGGCCTTACATCTCTATTAATGCGGCCAGGGGGTTAGGTGAGTGCATTTAGTGCAGGGGTGACAACCTGTTCTTGGCCCGTTCTCCCACCTGGAATTAGCCTCGGTACGCCGAGGACAGGGATGTCCTCGGCGTGGATCCAAAAAAGCTTAGGTCTTCATACACCATCCTCGGACGATCATTCCTTCTTGGCATGGGCCATGGGCCGAATGCAAGATGGGCCGAGGCTACCAGGCCCACGGGCCCCACAATAGCCCCTCAAAATCCTGCTGCCCGTTCACTCGGACGGGGAGGAGGGTTTTGATATCCACGGGCCCTCTGGATGATTCACCCCACCTCGGCCCACGTCGAGGCTGGTGACTTTTCGCCTGCCCAATGTACGTTTTGGCGTTTCGAGGCTCAGTGTGCACCCGCATTAAATTTTGGCGGCTCCACGTTCCCCAGTTCCAACGGTGTGATGGTAATCGTTCGGTGGGGACTTCCTGCTTTTATAAGCGGGAGCTACGCTTGGTGAACTTAAATTAGGGATATAAATACTTGTTTGAACCGCTAGGCTTCCTTATTTGTGCGCTCGCGAACTTTGGTGCGCATACCTTGAATCTAATTCAACTTCCACACTGCCCGAGGAGGATCTCTACATTTCTGTAAGTCTTCCCCTTTTAGTAGCACAAAATTTTCTTTGATCCTACTCTTTCTTTCCTTCTTTCGGATCCTTTGGTCGTTGCTAGGAATGGGTAAGTTTAAGAAGCTGGTTGAGTCCGACGAGATGATGAAGAAATTCACTGTCGATTATGGGATACCCAGTAATGTGGGTTTGAGGTATTGTGAGGAAGGGGAGTGGCGTATTAAGAGAAACGAGGGTGAGGTTGTGATCCCTATAGTCGCCTTCGTAGAGGGAGGGATGAGAATCCCTATGAGGCCAGTGACGAGCAGATACCTTAGGCATTTTCGGCTGGCTCCTACCCAGTGTGCTGTTAATGTATTTAGGATACTAGGGTGTGTAGACACCTTGAATGAGAAAATGGGGTTGAGATTAACTCACCATAACGTAAACTGGTGCTACAACCTTCAGCACTTGAGGGGTAAAACGTATTATATGAAGACAAGGGATGATAGGGTCCGACTTATCCAGTGCCTTCCCGATTCTAATAAGGGGCTGACTCAAGATTTCCTCATTGTGTCGGGGGAATGGCACGTCGGTCTCCACTGCCCGACAGTAGAGGGAGAGCCAGGTAGGGTACTCGAAGTAGGGGGCGGTCTAGATTCTTGTATTATTTTTTTTGTTGTGTATCTGTTTTGATTGATTAATCACAGGAGCTTTGTTTCTGTTTCTGCAGATCCGCACACCTTCGCGCGTCATTTTCACCTGGTCAACAAGGAGGATTTGGAAGCCGTTCTTAGGGCGGAACTCTTTCTGAACGAGGCTGATAACCAGGTTAGAGCCGCCCACCACATCCTCGGATGTGACCCAGCCCAGAAGTCATTCCCGGTCCCAAAGCACGTTATTAGGGCTCGTGATCCTCGGCTTAGGCAAATTACTGTGGTGGAGGACGGTTTTACATTTTCTGAAGGATCTTATACTCCGGAAGGCATTCCGTTGGCGGGTTCTTCCTCATCTCATCAAGAAACAGAGACCGAGGAAGGGAAACCTGAGGAGGCAGGGAAGGTGGTCGAACTGAGCTCGTCCGAGGACGAATTTAGTGTGTTTAACCTAGCTGATCAGTCCGAAGATCCCTCCAGTGACTTGGGAGACCCCCATTTGTCCGAAGCCGATCTTCAACCGCCAAGGGTTGGTATTCAAGCCGAGATGGGTTTAAAAAGACAGCCCCAAACTAGCCTTCTTGACCTGCTTGAGGGCAACTCTGAGAAGGGTGTGCCAAGAGAGTCACAGCCCAAGCCCCCATCACTTCTGCCCCAGCCTTTGCCTGTGTGCACCAGGTCGTCCTTAATCCCTCCAATCTCAGTCCCTCAGTCCGAGTCTCCCGACCTAAAAAGGAAGAGATCTTTTAAGGGCAAGGACCCAGTGGATGGGGGCAAATCCCATTCTCCGCCAGAGGAAGGTGGAATCCCCCGACCTTCCAAACAACTGAGGCTCGGTGGTCAACGTAAAGGAAAGGAGATCGCCCAGCAGTCCGAGGCCCAGGCCTGGCTACCCGCTGCCATGCTCCATGGTCAACCCCTGATGGATGACGCAACGATCCGAGAATCCCAAGGAGGCGAGGGGGCTCTCGTAGCCGATGCCCTGGAGAAGTCTCTTCTCCTTCCCGTCGACATGGCCGAGCTTGGGAGCATGAGTGGGCCAGAGGTTGCCCTTAGCCTTAAGAGATATCTAGGCATGGTGGGTCCCCTGGTATTAGTTTACTCTTATTCGAATTTTATTGCTCAGCACCTTCCCTTCTCTTTACGGCGTACTTGCTTTTGTTGGCAGGCTGTCCAGGCCATTTTCAGGCTGGATGAGGAGGTCGACGGCCAGAGTAACGCTTTAGCGCAGAAGCGTGACAAGTTCTTGAAAACTGCAAGTACCCTTAAAAGATCTGAGGCAGATCTAAAAAAGGCAATCGAAAATTTGGAGGAGATGACAAGGGCTAGAGATAATGCGGCCTCTGACCTAGCCACGGCTACGAAGCATGCCGGGGATCAGACAAGGCGCTTGCAGGATCTCGAGGGCCACCTATGAACTGCTAAGGAGGATAATGCCGACCTGAAGAAAAATTTGGCCGAGGCAGTCAGCGCGAGGGGCATTGCCGAGCATGCCAGGGACGAGGCTGTGAGGGCCAAAGGCAAGGCGGTTTTTGCGAGAATAGACGTTGAGCGCTCCGTAGAACAGGTGGAAGAGGAGGCTTTTGCCGAGGGGGTGGCTAAGACTGAAGCCACCCTTAAAGCTCAAGTTCCTGTAGTGTGCAGGCGCTTCTGTTATGAGACCTGGCATGAAGCCCTTAACCAAGCGGGGGTTGATATCTCGTCCGACCTCAGGAGGGCAGAGAGAGTATATTACCCCTCCACAATTCGCGAGGTTGTCCTTGTTGCCTCCGAGGAGGGGTCTGCATTACCAGCGGCAAGTGAAAGTCATGACAGAATTGCTGGGGACACATCTTCAGCTGACAGACCTTTTGAGGAGGCTGAGCCCTATAAAGCGTTGGAGGGGGCCGGAACCGAGGACCAAGAAGTGTCCCAAGATATGGTGAGGCTTCCTGCTGACTCCCAAGCCAATCCCACAGTCCCTCCGATTTCCCCTACCGTGGAAGGGTTTTCTGAAGCAGCCCCTCCGAGACATGGTCCCTAGGTGTTGGTTGAAGCCTTTTGACAAGCCCCTCAAGACAATTGGCCTACTAAGTTGGAAATGGCATACGGCATAGGACACTTTTATTTGCTTTCTTTTTCATTTCGTTTTGCTTCTTGCCTCGGGGGCATTGTAATGAAACTATACATTTTCTATTTGAAATGAATATTCAATACTTTTCTTCTAGTTATTAATGCTTCCTTTTACTTGCCGCACTTTAATATCTTGCCCAATACCTTGGTTCTGTTCTGGACTTAGTCTCATGAGACCATCAGCTATCCTTCAGGCATGAATCCGAGGACTGGATCACAATTCGGTTCTGGCTAATGCTTTGGTTCTTCCGCAAATAGTTAGTTTAACCCCCCGGTTCTTCTGCATGTATCTAGTTTCCCGTAGGTTTGAGTCCTTGGGCCATGCAATACCTTGGTTCTGTCTAGTACCTAGGTATAGTTGAGTGGTTAGTTTTCCCACAGGCTTGAGTCCGAGGACCATGCAATACCTTGGTTCTGTCTAACACTTCCATTCTTTTGTAAGTATCTAGTTTCCCCATAGGTTTGAGTCTTTGGACCATGCAATACCTTCGTTCTATCTAGTACCCAGGTATAATTGAGTGGTTAGTTTTCCCACAGGCTTGAGTTCGAGGACCATGCAATGCCTTGGTTCTGTCTAACACTTCCATTCTTCTGTAAGTATCTAGTTTCCCCATAGGTTTGAGTCTTTGGACCATGCAATACCTTGGTTCTGTCTAGTACCCAAGTATAGTTGAGTGGTTAGTTTTCCCACAGGCTTGAGTCCGAGGACCATGCAATGCCTTGGTTCTGTCTAACACCTCCATTCTTCTATAAGTATCTAGTTTCCCCATAGGTTTGAGTCTTTAGACCATGCAATATCTTGGTTCTGTCTAGTACCTAGGTATAGTTGAGTGGTTAGTTTTCCCACAGGCTTGAGTCCGAGGACCATGCAATGCCTTGGTTTATCTAACACTTCTATTCTTCTGTAAGTATCTAGTTTCCCCATAGGTTTGAGTCTTTGGACCATGCAATACCTTGGTTCTGTCTAGTACCCAGTATAGTTGAGTGGTTAGTTTTCCCACAGGCTTGAGTCCGAGGACCATGCAATGCCTTAGTTCTGTCTAACACTTTCATTCTTCTGTAAGTATCTAGTTTCCCCATAGGTTTGAGTCTTTGGACCATGTAATACCTTGGTTCTGTCTAGTACCCAGGTATAGTTGAGTGGTTAGTTTTCCCACAGGCTTGAGTCCGAGGACCATGTAATGCCTTGGTTCTGTTTAACACTTTCATTCTTCTGTAAGTATCTAGTTTTCCCATAGGTTTGAGTCTTTGGACCATGTAATACCTTGGTTCTGTCTAGTACCCAGGTATAGTTGAGTGGTTAGTTTTCCCACAGGCTTGAGTCCGAGGACCATGTAATGCCTTGGTTCTGTTTAACACTTCCATTCTTCTGTAAGTATCTAGTTTTCCCATAGGTTTGAGTCTTTGGACCATGCAATACCTTAGTTCTGTCTAGTACCCAGGTATAGTTGAGTGGTTAGTTTTCCCACAAGCTTGAGTCCGAGGACCATGCAATGCCTTGGTTCTGTCTAACACTTCCATTCTTCTGTAAGTATCTAGTTTCCCCATAGGTTTGAGTCTTTGGACCATGCAATACCTTGGTTCTGTCTAGTACCCAGGTATAGTTGAGTGGTTAGTTTTCCCACAGGCTTGAGTCCGAGGACCATGCAATGCCTTGGTTCTATCTAACACTTCCACGTGGAATGAAGGAGTTTGTCCTCGGCTCTTAGAATCTTACTTTTGGTATGATGACGTCCTCGGACCCGCTTCATTGGAAATGGTTCCTTCTCGGGTCGGGCCATTAACTCTACGGTGCTCGGGACAGAGGCGGTTCGGACTCTAATCTTATATGTGGCAGTGACCTCGCCTTCATCTCAAGCTCCCGTCCACCTCAATTACGAGGTGTCCCCTGATTGTTCGCGCTCTGCGCTTGATGTTTCGATGCGCGAGACGCACTCTCATTGATGTCCTCGTGAATTGATACAAATCCAGCAGCCTACGATCTCCTTGGGATGTGGTCAGGATTAATACCGCTGATAATCCCCTTTTCGAACTCTGTGTGGATCAATTCCTACCAGTCTCCATCCTCTATATAAGGCTCTCTAGAGGGAAACACCTCTCCACACTCCGTGAACTCTCCAATCATAACTAGAAACACGTCCTTTCAGCTCCCCGAGCCCCTTCAGCAACCCTGCCAAGATTGTGACTAGAGTTGGGAGACATAGGGCGGCCCTGAGTGGGTGTAAGGACACACAGGGCAAAAGCCCTACCTTCCCGGCTGAAAGTCGTTGCGGCTGTTGTCCCCGCCAGACTTCCGGCGCGGTAGAGCCTTGGTGTCACCCTGATAGTGCCATGCATGGTGGCCAGGAGGGAAGTCCTTGAAGTACCTAACGCTCTTCCCTAGGGCGCACCCCTGCCGGAAGAGCCGCGCAAGATCACATCATGTCTGGTGCCCGAGTGTTGTCGTCTCCGACGGCCAACCTTCGCGAGGCCTAGAGAGAATCAAGGGAATGTCATGGGGAAGGGCCTTTCGGTGCCCTTGCATCGGCTTCTCTCTTTGTTCCAGCTCCGCCGCACCGGCCAAGGAGTTGTTGGTAGCATTAAAACATGTCTGCCTCAGCCCCATTCCCTCTAGCTAGTTTTAGAACAGGTCCGCCTGGGCCTCTGTTTGTAGAATTGGCTTTAAAACACGCTTGCCTGAGCCTCTGTTTGTACTCTATATTTTCTCTTCATTCAATAAAATACTATTATGTTTCCTCTATTTTCTGTTGAATCTTCTATTTTTCTGCAATGTTTTCTTTCTTTTTTTTTGCGACGCATTGTTGTCAACCTTCCATAAACTAGATACTTAGGAGCGATCGGCCGTTGCGCCCGCTAGTGCACTAATTCTCCCCACAGACGACACCAATTGTAGGAACTCAATTTAGATAAGCCCTAACAATACATTTCTAGAGAGTGGGATGAAGAATTAGGCCCTAACAGACTAGCAACCTTACACCCAGAACCTTTTCTCCTTGAAGGAGGATGAAGCCAACTTAGTGCTAAGGGTAGCTCCTCGGCCCTTTTCCGAGGAGGTTCTTTTTTTTCCTCCCCTCGAGCTGCTTTGCTTGCCATTCTTATATAGTCCTCTTTCTCTTATCTCTTTCTTCCATCTGTCGACCATTCACTTGCCTTCCCTCTGACCGCCCGTCCCATTAGAGGCCTTATCAGTACTCGAGTGGTTCATAAGGACCAATGTTACCCTGTCTAGGGCTTACATCCCCATTAATGCGGCCAGGGGGTTAGGTGAGTGCATTTAGTGCGGGGGTGACAACTTGTTCTTGGCCCGCTCCCCCGCCTGGAATTAGCCTCGGTACACCGAGGACAGGGATGTCCTCGGCGTGGATCCAAAAAAGCTTAAGTCTTCATACGCCATCCTCGGACGATCATTCCTCCTTGGCATGGGCCATGGGCCGAATGCAAGATGGGCCGAGGCTACCAGGCCCACGGGCCCCACAGTTATAAACTGTCGTTTTAACTTATTTGGTAATATTGCCTTGGTTTGAAGTGTTCTCTTCAATTACATATTAGCCATACCCAAGCATATCAATAGTAAAACACCCTAAAATCCAAATTAAATTCCAGAATTATGCATTTAGCGTTCCTCTTTTAAATTTTCATGGTTAAACTTAGTAAATTTCACACCAAAAGAAAAGATCTTTGTAACTTTTGATATCTTGTTCTAAAAACCCATGAAGTTATCTCCACAGAACATATATACACAGTTAACTTTTTGTATATTAATTTCAAAAACCACTTGAAAGAAAAAGCTAAAGGAGATGGTAGTGATTTCATCACAAGTTTTGGGCAATAATAGTTTGTGTAATATTATATATCTTCTTTTTTGTAATAATTTTACAATGAATACATTATGTTCAATTGTTCATACAAAAAAAAAAATGTAATGTAGAGTAGACTTATAGTAACTCAATCTTAGGTTGTAATGGAATATTAGTACACTTGCTACAAATAGTTTGGGGTTTTAACGACCGTCAATTGTAGAAAGTGTTATTTCATTTACTGAATTAGATGCTGAACTTGTTGATCTATTTGTAATCGTGTAATTACCCTTCAAAATAAATGCAGGTTGTTTTGGAGAAGGAAGATGTGTGCCATTACCCAACATGAAAACAACAGTTGACATGGTTGGCCGGTCTATTGCATGCTCTTGGACACACAAAAGCCCAATTTGAATGCATCTTGAAAATTCATTAGCAGGATATGTCTCATCTAGTAATGGGTCGACCATTTTCAAGGAATTTTCTTCTCTCCATATGTCCCAAACCTGAGACAAGATATTAATCATATTACGCTCAACAATATAGGCTTAATTTTGTAGTCATTGTTTGCACATGTACTTACATGTCCAATCAAATTTGAGGAAGGACCATCATGATGATAAGTACTGTTCTTTTTCCCAGTAATGATCTCTAGCAGCAATACCCCAAAGCTATATACGTCAGACTTTATCGAAAATAGTCATTGCATTGCATACTCAGGTGACATATAACCACTGTCATAGCACAATGAAAAGGAAGGTATTGAACCTCAACGTAAAATGATCGAAAATAGCCCTTTGGGCACTAACATACATGTAAAATTTGAAGTAACACAATATAAAAACAAATTATAGAGATATCCTTAAAATTTTGTTTTTCTTACGAAGGCCTGTAGTTTGGACTCTGCTTAGATGTAAAAATGGTAGTCCAGTAATCAGTTAAAAAAGTATATCTTTGTTTTCTACCATATTTACTATGTTCCAACAATGCAATTTGTATTAGCTTCAATTTGGTCCCCTCCAACAATTTTAGCCATACCAAAATCTAAAATTTTTGGATTCAATGCATTGTCTAGTAGAACATTGCTAGCCTTTAAATATCTATGGATAATTCTTAATCTTGAGTCTTGATGAAGATATAAGATCCCTCGAGCAATTCCACAAATAATCTCAAATCGCTTTCCCCAATCTAAACATGACCTTTTTGTTTCATTTAAATGAAGAAATGAAAACTTGGATTAGATTGCATTGCATTTGTGCTTTTTTACTTAAGTATAAAATCTTGCTACTTGGAACTGATATGTTTGTAATGGGAAGATCGTTTTCTAGTGATGATGAGTGAGATTAATCTGAAAAAGAACACATACCAAAAATGCAAGAGTCCAAGCTTTTATTTGGCAAGTACTCATAGATCAACATCTTCTCTTTTTTGTGAATGCAACAACCTAAAATTCTCACAAGGTTTCTATGTTGGAGTTTAGCAATTAGTGCAACTTCTGTTTTGAATTGTTCCATTCCTTGTCCAGAGCATTTTGATAGTCTTTTTACTGCTATTATCATTCCATTTTGTAGCAAACCCTACAATTAAAGTCCAAATATCATTGTCATAGTGCACAATTGTTGAAAGAAACTCAACTTGGTAAATTATTTGGGGAAGCCCAATTGCACACAAAAAATTCATACTCAATGAGTACACGTAAACATTCATGATGGAATTTATGATGCATAAACACATTTGAAATGAGATTATGCAAATTCTGGGACTCGTTCAATGAGACTACCTTATAAACTAGGTCAAAACCACCTTGGCCAAGCTTGTTAGCAATAGAGAAGTTATCTGTAGCTGCAATAATGGTTCTTAGATCAAATAATGGCAAATTTGAATTTCTTCTAGTTCCATCGAGGTCCCTTCTACTTGGAGAGTCTTCGAAGTATGGTAAAGTGGAGTCAGCACTATCTAAATATGTGCTATGCCTCGTCTCTGTCATAAAACAAGCAATTAATAATGCTAGTAACCATTTTTGTCCAATTAGGAATTCTCACACAAAAGCCTAATTTAATAAAACTGAGAAACACACTAAAATAAAAGAATGAAACATAGGAAAATAAGAGGAAAAATTGAAGCTTACAATTTTCTATTTATCATTGACAGGAAATCCCATTTGGTTAAAATGCACTTTTCTAAGAGGTAAGTGCTTATGGGTTATGAAAGTTCAGCAGGCTTGAAGACCTTTGATGGGGCTGGAGAAAATGTTAAAATGTCAGGGAATTGGTTAGGCCATTCATTAAGCTTTTAGTTGAAAGGGTGAAAAAAATTATCCATATGGCATGATAATTGACACCCTGATGGTGTTTTAATCCCCAACTTTGTCCAAAAGGTGGTGTATGATATTGCAATTTCTGAGTTTGCAAAAGTATCTAGTATTCTAAAAGAAATGCAGTAGCCTTGGAAACCTATTAGATCAAAAGATACTACCCTACAAGCTTATTTTCATCAAATAAAATTAGCTAAGACAACTCAATGGACCGGATTTCATCTAAATATGGAAAAGTCACATGGATTTCAACCTGAAGTGAAATAAGAAACAAGATGGATACAACTGAATGGTGGAAAGTGGTATGGTCTAAAGCATCTGCTTCTAAGCATTCCTTAATACTGTCTTTGGCTGGCAGTGAAGGATTGATTGCAATTCGGAGTAGAATTAAATAAGAGACATGTATGTCTCATTGAATGGTCGAAACTGGTATGTTCCAAAGCAGCTTTTCCCAACAAGTCCTTCATATTTTGGCTAGCAGTGTAGGACAGGTTGCCCTCCCAAGAAAGGCTTGTAAAATGGGGTACAATGGTGCTCATGTATGTTTTCTGTAGAAGTCAAATGGAATTTGTGATCATGTTGTCTTCAAGTGTTCTTTCTTATGAATTTGGCATTTGTGTAAGAAGCATTTGAAAATTCTCCTTGGCTGCTTCAGTATGCCATCTTTGGATCCAAAGAAATGATTATTAGTATAATAACAAAATATATTAAGTTCTTTTTCATTTTTTCTTTTATCAACTTCTACGCTTGAAAAATATATCAAGTTCCATCGCATTTTATTTAATTTTTTCATGATTTATGAATTCTGTCTATCTATATATTACTAAAAGCTGAAGCGTGGCATTTATTATTGCTAAACTCCTATTGTGCCAACTCATCGTCACGTCATTCGCCACATAATTATTATTTATTACTTATTCCTATTTTTTTACAATATATATATATATATTTATATATATATAAATTATTGACTTTACATATTCATCTTTGTCAGTTTTAACATCAACATATATTTCTTTTTTATTTCCAATTTTCCTATAATTTTTTTTACATTCACTTATTTTTTAAATATTTATACTTTCTTCAACCTTTCTTCTTCCCTTACCTTTTCATCTCCCCACTACCCTCTACTTTAATATTGCTATTCATCTTTCCCTTCATCTTCCTTTATTTGTCTCTTCTTATCCCTTCCCTCTTACTATAAATTTGTCACTCTTTTTCATTCTTTGCATAGTTTTCTCTCACAAAAAGGTTCTCTCTCTCTCTCTCTCTCTCTCTCTCTCTCTCTCTCTCTCTCTCTCTCTCTCTCTCTCTCTCTATTACATATTACATAAACACAAACACAACACAACCATATTTTGTATGTGAACGCTGTTGAGTTCAAATTTTTTTTTTTTTTTTTGCTGGGCTAAACGGGGCCCACGGGCCCGGCAGGGCGGGTCTGGGCTCCGGTAAAAAAAAACCCGTTTAATAATCGGGCCAAGTTCGGGTTGTAGATCTAGACCCGCGGGTCGGGTCCGGGTATGAAAAACCCAGCTCGAACCCAACCCGTTGCCATTCCTAATAAGGAGTCCCCCTCTTTTTTGTTAACTTAAGTATTTTTTTTTAATTAAATTATATATATTATTTTTTAAATATTGTATTGTGTTGATGTGAAAAATTGTAGTGTCAACAGAAGTTTTGGTTTTATATATAAATATAGATTTTTAAATATTGTGTTGTGCTTACTAAAATTATGGTACCAATAAAGGTTTCAGTTATATATATATATATATATATATATAATCATCATGAAGCCTTTCTCCAGAAAAAAAAAAATAATAATCATCACGAAGTGGATTAATGCGGACATTTGGATTTGCGTTATAGCATGGGCACCCACCGATCTCAATCCAGAAATAAAAGCTGGCAAAAGTTTTAATTGCTCACATTTTGCACCCACAAGCTACGTAGCCTACATGCGTGCTACTTGGGTGGTTTTTTTTTTTTTTTTTAAACGTCCATTTGCTTCGAATTTGGGCCCAAGACAGACCAAGGGGTCCAAGCCAAGATATTTTGGTTCCACTATATATATATATATATATTTGTGACAGTTTTATTTTTATTTTTAAAACACACACAATTCTGGTATTGTATACATCAAAGTTTAGTGAATTAAAAATTCTCGCGGTGTGCTACTAATTACGGAGATAGTGAGCTTTTGGAGTATTTCGACCTTTAAGGTGTGTTTGGTTGGAGGTGAAATAAGGTAAATGGAAAATTTTAGAGAAAAAATGAGAAAGAAATTTTAGAGTGTGTTTGGTTGAGTGAAGAAGAAGAAAAATAAATTGTGAGATTCGAGTGTTTTCTCTCTGAGCCTACCTAAAAGTTCTCTCTCCAAAATGGAAAGAAGACTGAAAGGAGAAAATGGGGCAGTTTAATGGACGAAAATGCCCATGTACTTGCACATAGGCCAAGAATGTATTGACCCATTTTGATGAATTAACCAATTAATTAGCTAAGTTAACTAATTAATTCAATTAGCATGCAATACACATGGTAGCACAAACAAATCACCAACTAAGATAATAAGCAGCGGAAAATGAAGTTGATACGGTGATTTGTTTACGAATGGAGAAAACTTTCAAGAAAAAAACCCCACCGGATGATTTTAAGGTCACAATTCCCGAGAATCCATTATTATCACAACAAATAGTCACAAGTAAAGGAATCCTAATACCCAACCAACTTATAGTTGAGCCCTTACTCCAATACCCAATTGGACTTATTCTGTAGTAACAATTTTTCATTTTCAATGCATGGCTTCCAATACGTGACTAACCAATCGATAGACAGATCCAAGTACGTGACTAACCATCAACTTGAAAAGGATGTTGATTGCAAAGTTCTTCAATTCATCAACACGATGAAGATCACGAAACTCTTTAATTACAAAACCTTACGATATATAAACGTAGTAGCTTCTTCAAGAGAAAGATGAATTAGGACATATGTCTCTGATCACAATATGCTTGTGACAAACTTTAAAAATAAGTTGCATTCACTTGCATCAGCTGTGATGACCCTTAAAATAATCATTATATATGTTTAGGGTTGTGAGAAAAGAAAACTTAAACAAATATACATGGATTTGTATGAAATCAGATCTAGAAAACTGATTTTTGTAAATCTCGATAGATAGGTTATCTATCGAGCAATTGTCGAGCATCGAGCTAAACAAGCCCTTTAAACCTTGATAAATGCTATATGTTGAGCTAGCTATCGAGCTAGCTGTCGAGTTTTAATATCCAACACTTCTTCACTTGCTTATTGGACAGATTTGCATGACTTTAACACTTTGACTTGAGCTCTTGTTCCTTGAAGTATTAAACACATCCTAGATTTACTCAATTACAAGTAAAGTGTGTTTTATCAAAAGATTAACCAATTCTAGATGACATATGTTCCTAACATAATTCACATATGTCCTAACATTGGACATTACCTTTTTCCTTCTCTCTCTTTTTTTTTATTTTTTTATTTTTTTTATTTTTAAACTAGACATGATTTTTATTTTTTAATTAATTGGGTGATTGCNTCTCTCTCTCTCTCTCTCTCTCTCTCTCTCTCTCTAAATGTTTTGGTAGATTTTTATTTTTTATTGCATCTCCACTTTAGGTTGATAAATTTTTGTATTTTTAAGAACTCTAATTTAGGTTGATACGATTTAGTTTTGTGTTTTAAGTTATAATTATTATTATTTTGCTCTTTTATTGTTAAATTTTATTCGATTACATTATAAAATATTAAAGATAGTAGATAAAAATATAATAGTATTCCATTACATAGCATAATTTGCATAATTTAGTGTTTATTGTTATATCTTTCAATTTCAATTTTTCTTATTTTTTTTCTTATCTTCTATTTTACTCAATAATGAAATTCAACCACATCCTCCTTATCATTAAATTATTTATATTTTCTCTCTCTTTTTGTTATAAAAAATTTTAAAAAAATGTAATATTTTACTTAAATTCAAATAAAAGAAAATTGTGCTCATCAAATTGTACTCATTTTTTTTTAACATTTACACTTGCTCCAACCTTTCTCCTTCTCTTTACCTTTTCATCTCCCCAAACATTCTACCTTGATATCACTCTTCCTCTTTCCTTTTATCTTCCTTTATTTATTTATTTTTTTTTATTATCATCCTCTTAGTATAAATTTGTCATTCACTCTCCATTTTTTTTTTTTTTTTTTGGTCACTTTTTTTTTAATTGGCCGTCATTTTTTAATTAGGATATATAAGTAAATTTTTTCAAACTCGTTTTTTCCATCATTCCACTTTTTTCAATCTCAACCAAACAAAAATGAGAAAAATTAAAATCTTTTCTATCCTCTCACTTTTCTTTTATGAGGTAGCAATAGATTTATGGTTAAATCTGATTGTAAAAATTTCAATTCTCTTATAGTGGATTTACTTTACCTTGAAGATTGCTAGGCCAAATCCTCCACGAGTTTTTACATTGAAATGGTTACTTTCATTGGTTTTCCTGAATCATCATATCGTGGTATTATTTATTTTTCTATATCTTTGCATGATATGATTTATTTGTGTTTCACCTAGATCTGAAAATTAATTTAAGTAATCACTTGGTTAATAAATTAGGTTAAACAATCTGTTTAAAGGGGTCTAAACAAACAAACAGAAAGTGTAGAGCATTAACAAAATCTTGCGCTATACCAAAGAACTTGGCCCTTTTAAAATATAGCTGGAATGTCCATTCCTTGTTAGTCGGGGATGCTATAAAAAAGGATCTCAAAAAAAAAAAAAAAAAAAAAAGCTCATTTTGTATAAAAGGTTGTGGATGATGATTTTTTTCCCCCAATTAAATTCAGTTTTATTTGTTTAATAAAATGTCAAATACAGATAATTTTTTTACAAAGCATCATCGTTTTAGATATTCAACATGCACAATATTATCGGACTTTGATGGAAGATTCGTATGGATTTCATAGATGAAAATGTAATCTATAAAATTTATTACTTAAAAATGAAAATAACTATTAAAATTTAGTGGAATCAAAACTATTTAAACCTAATTATGAATAACTGGACTAAAAGATTAAGATATCATATCCAAGGTGGTTGATACCATACCGGCCGGAATGTACCGTACTGGTACATATACTGGTATCAAAACGTCAACATTTCGTCACTACAAAAAATGCGGGTTTTAGCCGCGTTTTGTAGCCGCGTTTTTGTAAAACGCGGCTACAGGATGGAGTTTCAGCCGGGTTTTTAAAAAACGCGGCTCCAGGCTAGACTTTGAGCCGCGTTTTTGGAAAACGCGGCTCCAGGTTAGCCTTTGAGCCGCGTTTACTAAACCCGGCTATAGCCTTCCCTGGAGCCGCGTTTTTTCAGGGTGAGGCTGCATTTTTTGGTTTTTTTTTTTTTTTTCTTTTGCAAATATGTCTGGAGTTGCGTTTACCAAACGCAGCTCAGGTTATGGTTAGAGCTCCCTCTAACTCCAAGCAATTGAAGAAAAGCCTAACTCCACAAAACACTCTCAGACCACTATCAACGATCTCAAGCTGCCTCTCGATCGTCCCCTCCTTCCCTCACTTCCACCCTCTCCGAATCCCCTTCCTAGCTCCCTCCGCTCTTCCCTCCTCTCCAGTCACTTCTCATCGATCGATTCTCTTCCAAAATCGAGAACTGAGGAGAAGTTCTTACAAAAACTCTGACCCTTTCAAGACTAACAGTAAGTTTTTAAAATTGTTTGTTTTGATTTGTGTTTTAGGGTTCCTGTTTTTGGTTTAGGGTTTCGATTTTAGGTTTAGGGTTTCGATTTTCGATTTTGGGTTTAAATGGAGTTTTTGAGGGTTGAGATCGGTCGTTTGGCTTGCTGGCAGTGGGTTTGCGGTGGAGATTGGTGGTAGAGATTTCAGTGGGTTTGATCTATTGTCATTTCTTTTCTATGGTTTGATTCTTGGATGGGTTTTGGTATGGGTTTTTTCTATGGGTTTTATTCTTGGAGATTATAGTGGGTTTTGATTCATGTAGTGATGGCTTTTGTCCCGGTGGTTGTGTTGTGTTTGGATTGGTGGTGGTTTTGGATATGGAAATTTTTATATTGTTTCCTTTACTTTGTTTATCACCGTTTCATCTTGATGAACCCATTAATGATTGTTTTGATAGATTGGAGGAACGCCTGGAGTCATCCGCTACCTTTTGGAGCTTGGTTTTTTAGATGGGGATTGCATGACTGGTACATATATTTGGATTGTTGCGTTCCTCTGTTATTTTGTTAATAGTGGATGCTAGTTTTACTTTTCATGTCTTAATTTTGTTTAAAATTTTGTGTATTGATTGTTCTTTAATGATAAAAAATTTTGATTTAAGTTTTGGACCTCTAAATCAAAGTCCTTACTCCGATCCTGGTTTAAATGAACTAACATATTTTATAATATATGTTTGCAATTGGAAAATTGAAAATTGTAAAGAATTTTTCTTTTCTTTTCTTTTTGAGAAGAAAAATTGTAAAGACTTGGTGCACTTAAAAACAAAAAACAAAAAGATTGAAAAAAACATAGAAACCTGCCAAATGGTTTGAAGGTCAAGCCGAGACCAGAGTTGGGAATCTTTTAGGCAAGGGTAACATATTCACATTAACAAAGGAACACAAGTTAATTAAAGCCAAAAAAAGAACACACAAATGTAGAAACGTCAGATTTTGATGTTAACAAAGAACACAAAGGATCCCAAAGGTGATGTCATCTCACATGTTTCCTTCAAAGAAATGACCAAAGACCACAGAAACTTTGGCCTGGAAATACAAGTTTTTGTATCTTAACAACACTCCAACGTGATTTCAACTTCCTTCCCTTAGCCACAGGGCAGGTTTGACCGCTTTTATGTTTTTATTTATGACATCTTCTTTTCACAATGTTTCTGTCACTTTTACTGTTGATTAGACATGAAATTTAATGCAGTTATTTCTTTCTTTTTCTCATATAGGATATAATTAGACCAGTGGAGAGTAATTCTTCAGTTTAACCTCTGTTGTGGTAAGCTTCCATTTCCTTATTACTTTCGAAGATCAGAATGTTATGTTTTTAGTTTTTTTTGGAAATTTACGTTCTGGCTCTTTGATTCTCTGTATTGAATACATTCATGGTAAGGTTTTGCAAAAAAATTGGACTCTGGATTTGGGTATTGTAGGTTGATATATATATATATATATATATATTAATTCCATTATATGTTTTGTTTTAATCAGTTTGTGGGTTTTTAATTTGATGTGGTCTTTCGAATGGATTATTAGAGACGTGTAGTTAGTATAGGATGAATAAAATTGTCCTTCTCAAGCAAGCAAGCAAGCATCTCCTAATCCATAGCATCCAGATGTATTGGTCTAGTGTGCTTATCCTCCTTAAGAAAGCCGTCAAAAATATTGAACAAAGATTCAACCCTTTCTTTCTTCTTCTTCTTCTCTTTTGGTAAGGGTCTAATGATGGTAGGGGAAATTTAAAAGTTTCTTAGGATCAAGTGTGCATTCCAAAAAAGAAAGGGGTGTTACGGCTTAAAATGGTGGAATATTGGAACAGGGCAGTGGTCACTCAAACTGGCTCCTTGTGGGAAGCATAAGGTGTTGTTGAAGGGTAGGTGCTTTTTAATACTGACACTTTTTAGGGAAGGGGCTAGGCAATTCTTAAAACCATGATGTTGGTGATGGAAAGAAAATCTTTTTGTGTTTAGATAGATGGCGTCCAGTTGAATTTTTGTATCAAACTTATGGATATAGAATAGTCATAGCAACAAGTTCTCTTGAAGCAAAAGTTGGACAGTCACTATGTTGAAGAATAAGATGTGGTGTTACAAGCCAGCAAACTGAGTTTGGTGTAGATAAAATATAATAAATAAGGATAGTGTGGTCTAGTCAGAATCTTCTTCAGGTATATTCCACCGAGGAAAGAATTTGAAGCTATAAAGAAGGGGGTGCCTTTGTGGAAACTGACCTGGTTTCCAATTGTAAAAAAAAGGGCGGGGTCATATAATACTAATTAAAGATTAAAGACCTTGATTAATACCTATATATATAGTTAAAAACAACAAATCAGAAATAGGCCGGTTAAGTGTTAACTCAAAATAGGCAAAAAGAGATGGGTATAGCAAGATTGAGAATATGAATGTGGATGATCGAGGAGGGCAAAATGGTGAATGTGTGTTAGGGTTGGTAAGGAAGTAGAGCAGTACTATAATTAATTAATTGTATATAGGTGCAGAAGAGATGGGTGAACATGCAAAGGAAAGATTTATTAACATGGCACTGCAAAATAAAAAAGGGAAGCCTATAGCTCATACTCTTTCTTGGATGGAACAATAAAAAAGTAAAATCCTCTTTGACCCCTAGTCGGCTGTGCCAGCTGCCTCTGTAACTAGTTTACTGCTAGTGTGTGAATTGTGTGTGTGTGTGTGTGAGAGAGAGAGAGAGAGAGTGTGTGTTAGGGCGACTCATGCACCCTTAGGGTCACCATTTTCTCTCTCTTTATTAATTCTCTTTCGCCCACTTTATATATATACTCCCTCCGTCCCAATTTTTTTGTCCTGTTTGAAAAGTCAAACTTTTTAAGGGAACATTATTTATTGTCTTGTCTATCTTTTAAAAATGTATAAGTTTCCAAAATTACCCTTAAAAAATTTATCAAAAAATTGAATTAGTAAATTAATAGGGGTATAATAGGAACAATAGTAAATTAATGACTTTTATTTTTAGAAACAGGACAATATTTTGGGACATCTCAAAATGGAATAGAGGACAAAAAAAATGGGACGGAGGTAGTATATATATACATCATGTAGACATGAAGATGATGATGATGATGGTCTTTAAAAATAAAGACAAAAGAAAGCAAGCAGTGTTGCGATCGTGTGGATGGGACATTCATAAATAAAGCCTCACTTGCAATTTCTGTTGGATTTTTGTTCTGTTTGAATAACACTTCCAAAACTTTTTTTTATATATATTTGTGATGGAATTGGAAAGAAGTTGGCATGGAAGAAAAGAAGGCCAAGTACCGTTTGGTACTGCTTAGCGTACGGGGTAGGTGGTCACCAACGAAGGAAAGAAAAAAAAAAAGAAAAAATAGTGACTGTTGGGGTGCAGTTAACAATCCACCCAAATTCCATGTAGACAACACAACTCAACACCACACAAACACCTATTAACATTAACATTATGCATATAATAATACGTTTCTGCCTATACAAACAGCTTTGGCCTTTCCATTCCCAAACATGAAACACAGACACACTTCTTCTCACTCTCTCTCTCTCAGAGTCTCTGTAATGCTTTTGCCTTTGTCATTGTATGGCAGCCAATTGTCTCTCGCCGAGGGGTCGCTCTAAGCCTAGGCAAGCGTGTCGTCAGTTGGATCCGAACTTGCAACTCCAACTCTCGCGATCCACCTCTTACTACTCTCAGGTCAGTTTTTCCACTGACTTATTTGCTTTGATTTGGCCTTCAACTAGCTTGGGAAGGTCAAAATTAGGCACTTCGACATTATTGCAGAGTTGAGGGGGTTTGGGGTTTTTATTTTTATTAATGTGTTTTTTAATTTGGAAATAATAATTTTATTTATTGAATTTTCTTAAATTAGCTAAATGATGCCAGTCTGAGTGTGTCTTAACTTATCAGCATGACTATTTTTATCATTTGATATATATATATATATATATTTTTTTTTTTTCAACGTAAATTACATGTACGACCATGTTTAAGTTAATGATTCTTTAAATTGATAAACCCACCTATTTTGCAAGTTAAAAAAAAAAAAGCCCAAACAAAAATTTCAATCACTCAAAAAAGAAGTTAAAAAAATTTCAAGTCAAATGTCTTATAGTTGCTAAGGCAGTTCATTCTATATTTTATAACTAATACCCATGGTGGCCATGGGTGATGCGTGGACAATGGGCATCTTTGATCTGGGGTAGCCTTTATCAATGACTCTTGAAAATTTTCCTTTATGTAAAAATAAAGAATAAGTCAATACTCGATCTAGCGTTGAGTTCTAGATATTTGACTTTTTTTTATTCAATTAATTACTCTTTGCATTCGGTTCATTGAATATCACCCTTCTTTGTTGTCTTGGCTGTTGGTTTCAGAGTTTTCCAACCCCAAGAATAAGACTCAAGCTTTGTCAGTGAAAGCAAAAGAGTTTATTTGCTATCTGTAGATTATTAAATATTAAAAAAAAACAAAACTTTTCTTTTTGAGGAAAATACTATGAGGACAAAATCCAAGATGGTGGGTCTTATCCATTTGATCTTATATTCATGAAAGTTTACAACAATTTAGTATCTATTTAATGGGTTAAGAATTTTTTCAAAAGAGATACCAAAATATGTCAAAAGATATTTTGTACACAAAAGCAAGTGTTCTAATTTGATTGGTATATATATAATGTTATCCAATATTCAAATTCTTGTAAAAGAAGAAGTCATTTGGCATCACTATTATATTCAAAGATTTATTTGAATGATTTTGGTTTATAAATTATCTTTCAAATACATACCTAAATGGTTGAAATTCTATAGAAAACATTGACGCATGGTGCCCATCATAGATATCACATTTTGTTAGGTTCACTTGTGCTTCTACATGTCTAAACGAATTAATGATAATTTCTGACACATCAATATAATAATAATAATTGACTGCGTGCACATTACCATTTCATATGCAGCCTGATTAGCTGATTTTACTATATTTTATATCGATTATCAGGTTAAAATCTTGCAAAACAAAAAAGGAAAAAGGATGAACAATATAATATAATCAAATTGTTAGAAGATATCTGATTTGGCTGAGATTTTATTTTATTTTTTTTCCATTTTTATTAATAGTTTAGGTGAACTTCTAGCAAATTCAATGAAATTATTATGGCTTTCATTATAATATATATCAATACTCGATCTAGCATATTAAATCAGGTTTTAATATGCAACTTTCTTTTCACTTCGTTTTCAATTTTTTAACAGCGATGCTTGCGATCTAGAGATAGAGAAGGAGGAGAAAATAAACCTTGCGAGACATACATGAGAAGGAGACAGACATTTTGGAGAACTACCACTGGTAAGTTTTTCTTTTTTTCATTCAATTTGGTTGGATTGATTTTTATTTAGGTATTTGGGTAACATTAGGTTTTGATTTGCTTTTTAGAAATTTGGGGTTATATATGATTTTGGTTTGGAGTAACAAAGCCAATTCTGAATTGTACTTTTCTGATTTTGTCGGGGAAATTGAACAAGCTGGCTCTGGATCAGCTTTCTGTGTTTGATATGCAGAAAACGGTGTCGTTGGTTGCATTGGCCAATTATATTGCTCGTAGGCAAAAGTAATATAGGTATGTATCAATGTGCCTACTAATCTTATATTCCATAGAAATAGTATACTCTGTTTGGTGAAATGAAATGTAGATAATCTGTATGGTAAAATATTCCATAGAATTGTTTTCTTTATGTACATAAATGTTATGATTTATCAAAAAAATATTACACAAATATTATACCTTATGTTACATTTATAAATTAGTTAGAATTTAGAAAGATGATACACTCTCCTTATTATTTTATTTCTATATAAATATATTTAATTATGAATTATAAATTAATTACTCTACTATTATGAAAAAAATAATTATTTTTACATATATGTGTATACATGTGTTTTGAGTTTATCTTGATTGAACGATCTAATAATATCATATCTTCGTCCTAAGCAGAAATTCCTGCCACATTGTAGATACGAAGTAGGATAAATTAACCACATTTTATTTCTTCAAGTTCCTGCTATTTATTTATTTTTGCTTGATTTATTTATATAGCAACGCAAAGTAGTATAAAAGCTAAAATTTTGATGGAGTTATTTAAAAGGAAGTTATGTTTGGCAATTCATGTATGTAACTGTTTCAAAAAGGATTCACCAAATAGTTGAAGAATCTTGAAATGAAAGTGGAAATTAGGTCCTCAACACAATAGAAAACCATTGCATTGAAAGTGGAATTTGATCTGAATCTAAGCATTTGTGGGTGTGATTAAGTGCAATCAAGTTTTCGAAAGGATAAAATATATATCGATAATGGATGTTATGGTTGGTTCTGTCCGTGAATAATAAAGTCATAATACATTGGTCTAATTGAAATAAACCTTTGTGCTTTTAGCTTAAATTCAAGGATTGAAGAAGCTTGGGTGCAATATCTTGTAGATTTAGTCACCGGTGCACTTGAGCTAAATTTAATCATTGGGCTTGTTTTTCTTAGTGGGATTCTGATTCTCTTGGAATCTGTTTTTTATCTCAATTCATTTAAGAATGATGTGGAGTGTGGACATTAATTGGGTGCCATCGCAAAAATGATGAACCATTGCTGGGTAGTCACTTTGTCTCTCTACTAGCATATACAAACACAACAATACTTGGAAATTTTCATTTTTAAAACTTAGCATGCCATGTATATGTCAAGCACATGACAATATCCTCAAATGGTTTCCTTATATAACTACCATGCAAGCGAGAGAAATAACCATGGTGTTTATGATCTGTAAAGTACTAATTGAAATTTTGGATTTCAATACATTGATGTAGCCAAGTTGTTCACTCTCTCTTTTACTGCCATGTCACATGATACAAAAGGGTCCAATACCATGACGCTTCATGCTCTAGTTAATTTATGAATTATCTATTGCTTTATATTTATAAGCACTCTGCGATGGTCTAAACCTCCTTACTTGTAGTTTCCACTTGAAGCGTTGCAATATGCTTTTGGGATGTCTTGTTTTCCTTGCCTATTTTCAGATTTTCTTGGGATCACTTTTCCAATTTTTGTTACTGTTTGGTTGGTTCATTCCTCTCTTGGGGTTGAGATTTTCAGTTGCTTTCTTAACAATATTTTTTGATGATTTGTCATCTGGCCGATGATGGAGTTTATTGGGATTCCATATTTTTTTCACACCAATCATGATGATGCATTATTATTAGAGCTAGTTCCTCTTGATCTTTTTTATGAGGTTTCTTTGATAATGCCTTTGTATCTTTTGCAGTGAATGTCATTTGTCATATGAGTTTCTTACTTTCTTTGTACTGTCCATTTAAATCACCCCTGAAAATTTTCTCCTACTAAGCTCATCTAGCATTATATGGTTGCCTTGTCTTAATTACAAAAATTACAAAAATTATATGGTTACCTCTTGATCTGGTATCGAAATTACAAAAATTCTTAATATTCTCTTTGTTTGTTTGTAGATCTTTTCGAAGTCTTCAGTAATTTTTGGTCAGACATTTGTGGGATTAATGGCTCTAAAGATACCCATGGAAGACTATGCTTCCCAGATTCGGAGAAGGAACAACGAGAGGTTAGAAATATTAAAGGCGAAAGAATTCCCAAAGCTTCAATCCACAAATACCATGTTGCAGGGGACGGAAGACTATGACACAAATATATTGATGGATGTTGCTTTATATGAAGCAGTAGCAAAAGATGATGTTAATAATTTCATTAATACGTTGGAACAAGTTTCAATGGATGAAGAACTCAATTTGGATTCCATTTTAAACCAAATGACCATATCAGGGAATTCGTTGCTTCACAAGGCAGCAAGTTTTGGAAGTGTAGATATAGCTGAACTCATCATTGATCACTTCCCCTTCCTTCTTTACGGGAGAAACAATTTAGGCGATACTGCTCTTCATGTTGCTACCAAGGCTAAAAAGTTGAGCATAGTCAAAGTCCTCATAGATAAGTCTGGTAAACCATGCCCTCCTAATGATAATGATACTTTATCACAAATGAAAAATCACATTGGAAATTCTGCCCTGCATGAGGCTGTCATAGCTCGTTTTCCTGATGCCATCAGTGTTTTGTTTTTGGCAAATCCAAAAGTGGCATATTATTTGAATGAGAAGGGAGAATCTCCATTGCGTCTCGCTATTGAAACTGGTGACACAGAAATTTTTGAACTTCTGTTCAAAGCTCCCGGTGTATATGATGAGTTTGTTGGGGGGCCTCAAGAAGAGTCACCTGTTTATACTGCCATCTTAATGAAAAGAATAGGTACTACTGGTCCCAAACTTCATCAATTTAGTTTCCACTCTGTTTAAATCAGTTTCTTTAATTTTATTCACTTTTTTTTTTTTTTTTGAACTTAGATATTTTAAAAGATATATTCAAGAAGAATCCAATACTATTCTACATACGAGACAAAAAGAGGAAGACCCCACTGCATTTTGCAGCATCCAAAGGTTACACTGCAGGTGTTCGGTACCTGTTGAGTAAATTTGGACTACAAGCCCTCCAAAGGAGTACAAATGGTGACTTTCCTATTCACATTGCATGCAAAAAAGGCCACATAAAGGTAGTCGAGGAGCTGCTTAAACAAAAGTGGCCCAATCCAACAGATTTAATCAACAAAGAGGGACAAAGTATTCTTCATGTTGCAGCTGAGAGTGGAATGATCCTTGTAGTAAAAATCATATTGGAAAACTTAGAGCTTGAGGAGCTTTTAAACGCAGAAGACAACAATGGAAATACTGCTTTGCATTTGGCGTCAATGAACCTTCATGCCTTAATCCTATGTTCTCTCACGTGGGATAAGAGAATTGATTTAAATCGCAGAAACAAGAAAGGCTTGACTGCTATTGATATTGCTTTAGGGACTTGTCCATGTTCGTCATTGAGACAGGTATGTTAGAATAAACTAGAAATATTGGCTATCATGGTTTTGTTTTATCATGAGCTCCCATAGTTTTAGGATTACCCTACTACACATAATATATTCTAAAATATATACCCTCGTCAGGTTCACTGAAAAATACAATTCAAAATAGAAAAATTGTAGTCATTTGTGACTTTCTAGGACGTAAGGATATACATTTTGTTTTATAGAACAACTAAAATTTTGTATCTCAATTATAGTTATATTATCTAAAGAACAATAATTCTTACAACATTTATTTATTTACAATATAACAAAGGACGGTATAAAGGAAAAAACTACATTTAAAAGTAAATAAATTTTAAAATTTAAAATTATAAAGAATCTTCTAAAACAACATATATAATGTTCAGACTTGTGGAAAAGGGGTATTTAATCCAAACCTAATCCACGGTGTATATTGTTTGTTCTTGGATAGGCAATATTGGCATGCAAATCTATAAAATCACCTCCACAAAAACAGAAAATGAGAGTATTTAAAGTGAATGACTATGCATGGTTTTAAAACCTGGACCATTCAAAAAATTAGGTAAGGTAGAGGTTCAAAGTTTTTGAGGTTAGATCAAGGTCAAACCGAAATTGAACTGTAATAATGTCATAATTAAATTAATAATTATTTAAAATATAAATAAATATTTAAATTAGTAAGACATTGAGAATATATATTATTTTCATGTATATAAATTTAATTATTTGGTAAAAATTCCTATAAATTATCAAGAATTCCATATTTTTTTATTCCTCAATTATAAGTTATACATAATCTGACTCAACCCATTTTATGATTAATAAAAAAATTAATCAATGATAACTGCTAAAGAGGAAGTGACATGAGAAAGGGTCTTTCTAAATTTCTTAACTTTTCAAATTACCTAAGTCCTATCCGTTTTTCCTTTTTCTGTTTTTTTTTTTTTTTTTTTCTTCTTCCCTTCTTCTCCACCATTTGACTGAATGATTTGTCTCCTTCACCATCTTTAATTCTACATCTTTATTCTCTTTCTTTTTCTTTTCTCTTTTTGTCTTTTTTTACTACAGTCTTAAACTTTTCTTATCCACCCATTTAAAAATTTTACCTTCCCAATGCCTCTTTTACTTTCCCAATGCCTACATGTTTCTTCAGGTGTTCCCTCTTCTCTCTTTCTTCTTCACAATTTTCTTGGCGGGGGCTCTTGTTACTTCTTCGATATCTTTTGTTTGCTCTTTTTATTCCACACTTTATATTTTTTATATTTATTTATTGCTATTTGAATATTCATGCAATGAAAATTGGTTAATCACTTATATTGTGTATTGATTTTTAGTTTAGGGTAAAAGTGATTAAGTTGTAAAATTGGATAATTGAGATCTAAGTAATTATAATTTCTAGGGTGTTAGTAGCAATATTTCAAAATTGATATGATCAAATGAGGTAAACTAATAATAATTAATAAAAGTATCGTTGCAAAGAAAAGATAGCCACTTGGCACAACCATAACCTCTAGGACCCAATTTTATTATATAGTATAGTATATCACACACACACACGCACACATACACACATACACACACATGCACACATACACACATATAGATATGATAGGATTTGAACATACAACATTCGTTCCATAATGATTGTTTTTTTAAATTATCGTACCAAAAACACTCACTGGCTTTTAGTATATATGGAATTTGAATAAAAGGGTGTTTATTTAATAAAAAACACTTTACTAATTCAATTAATGTTGTGAGATAAGAATGGCATACTTGTAATAAAAATGGAATATGTTCGGGTATATCAGCCTTACTTATTATTATATAAATTAATTAATTAATTAATTTAAAAATAAATTTAAAAACCCTAATATGTGTAGGGAACATCCCGTTTGGAGTGTCAAGGGGGCTCCATCAAGGTATAGACTACTTCATTGTTTCCTATGACTTAATTCTATAGCATAACCATATCTTTTGAGTGGAGTTGTAGTGTGCTTTTGTGTTAGTTAAAACCCCTTTCCTTTTCCCTTGTATGTGTGTTTGTTTCTCAAAAGAATATATATATATATATATATATATTCATATTCTATAGTATAAGAGTTGATGTATACATATATTAAAGGCCAAAATATTATTTTGGTCTTTAAAATTCACCAAAAGTTTTTTTATTTTTTTTATCTTTAAACTATTGAAAAATTCATTTTTCATTGCTAAACTATTGAAAATGTTTCACTTTATTTCCTTAAACTTTAAAAAAAAAAAAAAAAATCATCCTTAAACTATTAAAAAAAAGTTTTTGTTGTCCCTATTTTTGTCACTAAACTATTAAAAAAGTTTTTTTGTTGTTCCTATTTTTTTGATAGATATAATAGGATTTGAAACATATGGCATTTATTCTATTATGATTGTTTTTTATCATCAAGCTAAGACACGAACATGTTCTCTTTTTTTAGGTGTTATTTGAAATTGAATTCAAGTCTATTATTTCATTTTCTTGACAACAAGATAATTTTCCAATTGACCTAATTGAAACCTACAACTTTAGAATTAATTTTTTATTTTTAGTTTAAGCACAAAATTTTGTGAGAGGTTCTATAGAGTATTAAAGAATTGTGTGTTCAATTTAACTGTTAAAATATCTTATTTTCAAATAAAGGATTTAAGATCAAATCTCTCTCACACACACACACATATATATAATATAAAAACAAATCCAATAATATATTGATCCGATAGTAAATAACCACGATCATGGATAGGATGCCATATATTCATATTATCATATCTTAAAAAATAAAAATGAACATAAAAAGAGGGAATTGATGTTGTGAGATAAGTATTGCATTAAAAGAAGTTGGCCTGAATATGTGTGGAGCATATTTGCCTAGTGAGTAATACCTAGGCACAATATTTTTCACAATATTTTTTACAATTGTTGAATTTACAAGTTTTTGTTGATTATGATATGGTTCAACTATTAATACCATTTTTTTTTTTTTGGAAAAAACTATTATTAATACCACTTAATTGTACATGGTACACAGTTTAGCAGCTTAGTAATTGTTGTGAACAAAATTTGTGAGAAAAATTGTCTCTCTAAACATTTTGTATTTATAAATAATAACATTCAGTTATTCGTGCCGATTTCTTACATTAAGTATTCAAATTTCCATGCAGCTAACAACAGTTTGGGCCTTAGGGTCAGCTGGCACACCCGTTAGTGAAAAGGGAAAGAAGACTTTCTTGCTAAATCAAAAAAAGCTACCAAACATGGAGATAATTAAGGGCCGGGTCGACTTTATTTTGGTGATAGCCGTGCTAGTGGCTACGGTGACCTTTGCTGCTGGCTTAACTGTGCCGGGTGGTTTTAATAGCTCTGATAATGGACCTACAAGCCAAGGGCTGGCAACCTTGGGAAATACATGGGCTTTCCAGGTTTTCATTGTCTCTGATTCCATGGCTATGTATTTCTCCATGACAGGGGCTTTCCTCCTCATATGTTCATTAGCAGCTAGAGATGTAGCAAAGTTTGCCAATTTCTGGGCTTTAATACTAGTGGAAGCAGCTATTTTTGCAATGTCCGTGGCATTCATGTCCGCTACATATTTAGTCGTAAGCAATATTTCTTGGGTTGCATATCTTGTTTTGGTCATGGGAATTCTCTACCTTTTCTGTTTCGTTGTATTTCTCATAGTGGGCTTTGTCCCATTTGGGATTCCCCATCCTATAATCCATCGCCTTTGTCAGGTTGTCATTCCTTTGATGCTTTATTATACCCAACCTTTTAATGATAAAGTAGATGACCAAAAGCAGGAGTCTTTTTCAGTGGAAAAAGACAAGCATGAAGAGTCTCAGCCAAGCAACAAAGATAGACAGGAGGAATTTCAACAGAAGAAAGACTAGCTCACTTCAAATATACCGGATGCTTGTGCATATGGTGATCAACCTCAAGAGACTTCTCAAATAATAAAAGCTTGTGAGACTTCTCAAATTATATAGAAGCTTTGTGATTGTAATAAACCATTCAATTCCTAGTATTTTAGATGTTTGGACATTAACAAGCATCATATCCTATGAATTGTAATTTTTCTTTTTTATGTTTGGACTTTAACAAGCATCATTTCCTATGAATTGTAAACAGTACTGCACGGTTTCTTTGCTTGTTCAACGATTAGTGTGGAATTTGTGGTTTTGTATGATATTCCTTTAATTAATATTCTGTTGTTGATTGTCTTCTTGTAGAAAACATTTTTGCAAATAAGAAATTTAAAACGTTGGCATTTTGGGTATATTGCAACAACATTCAGTAGTATTTAAACCGAGCTTTCCATGAACAACCCAGACTCAACTTGATTAAAACTGCTAGTTTATATTCTTTTATCAAGAAATAAGCAAGCTCAATCTGTACTTTGAGGCTTGTGCTGTAATCGATACAAGCTCGAGCAATTCTTTTTCGATGAACAAACTCACGAAATAAAGGCTTGAGTCTTGACAATAAATAATTTAAGCCCCAATATAAGCCCATTAATAAGACTTACTATGCATTCGGTAAAAAGTAATAAAGCTTTGCTATTAGCTTCGTATAGGCTTTGAGTTAGAACTTTTTTTAAAAAACACCCAAAAAGCACCAAAAAAACATCTAAAGGTGTGGCCTGTCCCACTTGGTCAATTTTTAGTCCATATGAACCCTAGAATCATGCCACTCGTCTATCCATTTAAAAATATGTAAGTTGTTTGATTAACAATTTTTTTTAGAATTGTAATTTCCATGAACACGAGCTTTATCATGAAATGAGAGAATTTTAATTCCTATCTTTTACATAAGAATTACTAAGGAGACACTTATATTCAACTTTTACTCTTCCTTCTCTGTTTTATTTTTTTTCCCCTAAAACTAACTAATGAGTTGATTTTAGAAAGAAAAATTATTTATAAGTCACCTAAATAAAATTTTTATCAATGTTCAATGACATTTTTTCTATTAAAATATTATCAATAATTTCCAAATGATTAATTCATTAGTTTTAAGTAGGATACAATTTAATGCCTAATATGACAATTTTAAGTAGGGCATTTTCTATATTTAAATATCAGTTAAAGAATATGTTAGGTTTTTACAGTTGGCCTATTCCATGATATTTATCTGTAATCAATTTCAAGTTCATTAGGGTCCGTTTGGATATAGCTTATTTTGCTAAAAACTGAAAACTGAAAACATTGTAGCAAAATAATTTTTAAATGTATGAATAGTACGTGAAACCCATTTTTAATATTTTTTTTCTGAATAAAATAGTTGTGGGTTCCGTGAATAGTGCTCAATAGTATATCAACAGTGCGTGAACAGTAATCTACAGTGCATGAACAGTGCACTTGTCCATGTAGAAACGCGTGCAGAAAAAAAAAATGCAAAACACCATTTCAGCCGGATCCAAACACTCACTAGTGTAATTTATTCATTGTAAAAGTAGGCTGAGTTTTGAGTTAGAAGTTGTTCAAAATTGATAAAGTTTTGATGTGTGCAAGATGAGGAGTTGATAAACTTTTGCTCATATCTTGTATAAAGTGTCAGTATAATTTAACTTGTTTTATTCATTTGCAATACCTTTGACTATATGTTATCTCCTCCCACCATTGATGTACTGAATCCTTTTTGAGAATGTCATGTATTTGCACAGGCTGTGTTTGGTTCTCATAAAATATTTTTCAAAAAATAGCCTATTTTCCGGAAAGGAAAATATTTTCAAGTGTTTGGTTGCATTATAAAAATTGTTGTAGAAAATATTTTCATGTGTTTGGTTATATTTTGAAAATGCTATTTTCCTACAATTTTTTCACATTTTCTCAACTATTTTCTTAGCATCCAAACAAATTTTATTACAAAAAATTTCAAAATTACAACCAATTCAACAACAAATTCCGGCAATCAAAAGGCACAACCACCAAAACATCACTACCACACCACCACAACAACAACAAAAATCAAACTTTAAAAAAACAAAACTGAGAGATCGAGAAAGAGAGAGCGAGGAAGAGAGAGTGATCAAGCGGCGAGATTGAGGAGGCGATCAACGAGATCAAGGTTCATGGGTATGGGTTGAAGGCAATGGGTCTGGGTCTAGGTCTGGGTCGACGACGAGATCAAGGTTCGTGGATCGGTGAGATCGAGGAGGCGATGGCTCTGGGTCGAAGGTCAAAGGCTCTGGGTTTGTCGGTTCGTGGGTCGAAGGTCGCCGGTGGTTGCTCGTGCGGTTGCTCCAGGCTTGGAGCGATAGTTCGAGCTTGCGACTCGTGCTCTCTCTCTCTCTCTCTCTCTCTCTCTCTCTCTCTTTGTGCTCTCTCTCTTTGTTTTTTGAAAAATGACATTTGAAGTGAAAATAAAAAGGGAAAAGAATTTCACCCTTGACTCACCGTCAACTGAAAAGAATTTCCAGAAATGCTATATTTCATGCGCAACCAAACACCCGCATTTATAGAAAAGCATTTCCGGAAGTAGTTTTCACCCAAAACAAACGTAGCAGACGAAATTAGGTGCAACCACAGGTATGATCTCTCTAATCTCCATTTTCATTAGTGGTGAAATTTATAGGCCTGCTCAAGCAATTATTATTTTATATATCAAATATATGTACACCCTATTGAATTAGATTAGAATCATGTTATTGGTTAAGATGTAATTTTGATAGATTTAAACTAGTACATATTGGTCTGATCTTAAATACCATTATAAACACCAGTAGATATATGAAAACCAAATCTTCACCGAAAATGATATTTATCAATTCCATAAGCAAATAGAGAGTACTGTGATATAGGGAATTATATGAAAGAAACCTTGTTTGTCGAATGAAGTTCCAAGAAAGATTCAGGCCAATTTCTTCCGGAGAATATCATGAAGGGCATAGCTAAATAAGGTTGCCCTTTCATAAGAAATTTATAAAACAGAAAATTCTTATATTGGTAAAACTATTCTCTGAAACTAGTATGAAGTTGCTCCTTTTTTTCTTCCAAACCGTGACAGTGAGTCTTTAATCCAAGAGAGGCCTGTATAGTTTTCCTTAAGGTATAATGAATGATTCCCTGAGTGCTATAATAAATATTCTTAAAATTTAGAAATTTTTTGTCAACTCTTGCAAGCATGATGCACAGATTAAATAGAAGCAATTTGGAGGGAAGAAGATTCTAAGGCAGCAAAGAGTCTTTTTAAAACTGACTAACGAATGGCTTCATTTCATGGAGATGTCATAATATATGTCAACTCTGGCTTTACTTTAGAACTTGGGAGCGGTAGAGAATGATAGGAACTAGACTTAAAATAAAGCCAAACAGATATCAAAACCCAAGAAAACAAAACTTATTATCTCAAGTGTATTTAAGAAATATCCTCAAGAAACATAAGTGTTATCATCAAAAAAAAAAAAAAAAAAAAAAAAAAAAAAAAAAAAAAAAAAAAACATGAAGTGTTCTACCGTTCCTCTGATTTGATCATAAAGGCTACATACTTCACCGACAAAAAGTCCGACATCAATCGTAACCATATTTTCAACCTGAAAAATCTAACGTTATGGAAGGAGTAGCTTGATTGAAACAGCTAAAAGGTTTTATCGGATATATGTTTGGTAAAAACATCAGTATTTCAGCATGCAAAATTAACTTACGAATAATAAAAATATAGTATTTTAAGTAGTAATAACAGCATAAAGGGGTGCTGAAAGAGAGCTAAATAAACCAGGTTTTGACTTTCAACCCTAACTATGTCCAAGGCATCCTTTGAAAAGTCATTTATCTGAAAGCTTTTAAACTAGCAGTCAGACATTGGCGCCACGATTAGAGTCTGAATAAGTAAATGTAGACTCAAATACATAGCCACAATAATTTGATTCTTCTTTAAAATATCTGTTTCAAAATTCCTAAAATTTGGAAACTTTTGTTGCCTAAAAACTCAAAACTTTATTATTCTGAACAATAAGATATAGTTATTAACTAATTAAACAGACCCAAAACAAAAATGATTTTGAAAATTATTAGAAAATATAATTGCAACCCATCAAAAAAAATTTGTAAATTTTAAAATAATACTAATAGTATGATACCAATGCATCTGATTGCCGGTCCCTAGTTCCATGCTCAATCACTTCCACTAAATTCTCCACCGTCTGCAACCCAACATTTTGTAACCAAAAAAATAATAAATATATAGATAAACATGTGTATGTAAGTAAAGGTTAAGGTTTTGAATGGGGTTACATGTAAGAGGTGGAAGTGAGAAGCGAGTGATTGGTTGTTGTTGTTGTTGAAGGATACCATTATATACAGTTTCTTTTTTTCTTTTTTTTGCATAAGAAGATGTTCAAAACTGAAAGAAACAGACTTTGTACCGCACATAAACAAAAAGGGTGACTGGGTGAGCCACTCAGGCTCTACAAAGACACTAAACACTAGACCAACAGACAACAAAGTATAAACAGACCCAACAGATATGCATAAACTCATACAGACACTAGACCAAGACCATTGCAAACCAGCTAACAAAACACAGGGACAAAATAAGGCTGAATCACTTTAGTCAGAACAAGAAGCACAGGGAGCTCCCACACTTAGATATGTGAAAACTAAATCTTCACCCTAAAATGATATTTATCAATTCCATAAGCAAATAGAGAGTACGAAGAAACCCTTTTTTATTCACTGCTGATGTTCCAAGAAAGATTTAGGCTGATTTCTTCTGGAAAATATCCTGAAGAACATAGCCAAATAAGGTTACCCTCTCATAAGAAAATTACAAAACATAATTTTTTTTTCATTAGTAAACTATTTTTTAAAACTAGTGTGAAGGTGCTCTTTTTTTCTTCCAAACTAGAGAGAATGAGTCGTTCATCCCAACAAAGGCCTGTATAGTTCTCCTTAAGGTATCATGAAAGATTCCCTGAGTGCTATAATAAATTTTCTTAAAACTAAAATTTAATGTCAACTCTTGTAAGCATGATGCACATAATAAATATAAGCAAATAGAAGCAATTTGGCAAGAAGATTCAAAGGCATCAAAGAGTCTTTTTAAAACCAGATTAATGCATGACTTCATTTCATGGAGATGTCATAGATGTCAACTCTGGCTTTATTTTAGAACTTGGGAGCTGTACAGAATGCAATGACAGGAAGTAGACCTAAAATGAAGAAGCCAAACAAATTATCAAAAGCCACTTCAATTGAATCAGACTTTATCACACACACATGAGATCAAAGAGAGGAGAAAACAATAAATATTATCTCAAGACAAGTTTTATGCGAGCAAGATATATCTGAATTTGAAATCAGAAACAAGTGTATCTAAGAAATATCCTAAAGAAACATCAATCGTACAACTGTTCTTGTGATTTAATCACAAAGGAATAGATACTCATTGACAGAAATTCTAAATCCTTGACACCAATTGTAACCATTTTTCCTACCCGAACAATCTTGCAAAATCCTGAGGATATGATGTTATGGAAGAAGTAGCTTGATTAAAACAGCTAAAAGGTTTTATCAGAAACATTTTTGGTAAAAAAGTCAATATTTCAGCATGTAGAATTAACTTACCAATAATAAAAAAATTATAGTACCTTAAGTTGTGATAACAACATAAAGGTGCTGCTCAAACAGAGCTAAATAAACCAGGTTATAACCCTAACAATGACCAAGACATCCCTTGAAAAGTCTTTTATCTATAAGCTTTTAAACTAGCAGTCAGACATTCAAGCAACGAATAGTGTCTGAATAATTAAATGTTGACTCAAAATACATTGTCACAGTAATTTGATTCTTATAAATAAAGATCTGCTCCAAATTTCCAATAATTTGGAAATTTTAGCTGTAAACTCAAAACTCTGTTATTCTAAATATAAAGAAAAAAAATTTAACTGAAAAATCTATTCTGAAAAATTCTACCAAAGCAGACCAACAAATAAAAAAGAAGGAATTTCTTCTCAAACTTCAGCACAAAATTGGGGATTTGAAAATTTTAACTTTAAGATGCATCCTGCAATCTAGGCCAAAATGCATTCTGCATCAAAGAAGATAATAGTAGTACACTTATTCAGATCGAAGATCATATTGTCAATTATCCTTTGCGACTGACATCTTCTAGCTCAACCAAACAACCTCTGTTAGAGGCTGTACCACATACCTTTATTCTCAAAACACAGTGAAACTCCTCCCCCAAATGGTTTTCTTTTTTCATTTATGTTTCAACTTTTTTTCCCCACAAGAAGAAATTCTAAAATGAAAAGGACAAAGTAGGTAGTTATGAATCATGATGGCAGGATAAAAAGAACTACTAAAACTAAAGTGAAAATTGATACTATTTATCAGCATTCTTTCCCAAATCAACTAACAGGTCTATTAAACAAAATATAACGTATGTCTTACCACATATCAGAAGGGTGATATGGTCGTGGACCTCATGGTTCAAACTTGACAAGCTCTACAACAGAACTTCTGTACTTTGCAATCAGATCCCTGGTAATGAAATTCAAAAAAAAAAAAAAAGAACGAACACTTATAGAGCTGGTAAAGCACATACTGCAACAAATTTCAAATACAAGTAACTCAAACCTCCACTGATTCAACAACTGTTCACTTTCCTCCAGCTTCCGCCTCTGACCCTCAACCGTCTGCAAACAATACCCCCACAATTTCCCCGAATTACACAGACTCTCAACAATCAATAAAATACAAGTTACAATATGAACTCCATGACAATCTTTGATTACGCAAAATCTTTTAGGACAGTGTGCCATCCTTCAATTCATCATAATTACTAATAAACTGACTAAATTTTATTCTATACCATCCTCCTACTACAACTCTCCTTTTCCTAGGTTTGGGATTGGCTGTGAACAAAATATGACGTTAAGCACAGATACAGGTGTACTTAGTGCCCTCCTTAAATGTATTACAAAAGTTTAATAACCCCTCATTATAGATTATGAATATGGTTCAGAATTTTTATAAACGAATTGTAAATGAACAACTCAACATAGTTCAATCATTCTATGATCCCAATCGATTCTAATAAAACAAATTCGTAAACTCTAAATGCTCATAACACCTAAAACCGAAAAGTTTTAAACACCATATAATTAAACACCATGACTAATTCGTAAATAGCATAAATTCACATAAAACACGTAAATTTTTATGTATCTTTATTTTTTATTTTTTTTATTTTTTAATTAGGAGTTGGGAATTAGTATTACCATGGCCTGGGTGCTAAGTGAAGCCACTATCGAATTCAACAGATGTTGGCACTTCTCAAAGTGGTTGTTCAAATCACTCACCTTTCATAATTAAACAATAACATACAGTCATTAACTAATTAAACACACCCAAAATAAAAACTATTTTGCAAAGTATTAGAAAATATAATTGTAACCCATCAAAAAAAAAAAAAAATTGTAAATTTTAAAATAATACTAATAGTATGATACCAATGCATCTGATTGCTGGTCCCTAGTTCCATGCTGAATCACTTCCGCTAAATTCTCCACCACCTGTAACCCAACATTTTGTAACCAAAAAATAATAAATAAATATATAGATATACATGTTTATGTAAGTAAATGTTAAGGTTTTGAATGGGGTTACATGTAATGTAAGAGGTGGAAGTGAGAAGCGAGTGATTGGTGCTGATTATGTTGTTGTCGTTGAAGGGTACGTTGTTGTTGTTGTTGTTGTTGTTGTGGATGGAGTTGAAATTGTTGTTGTTGTTGTTGAGGTTGTTGGGACTGAGGTATAGGTGGTCTTGATTGGAGGGCGTAGAGGTGTTACTGTGTGTCGGGATGGATGGGATCATACCCCAGTTTCCTCCTCCTCCTCCTCCTGAGTAAAGCTCCATATCTCTCTGTGTGTTACTCGACGGCGTAGAATAAGCGGAATTCGAGGGGTTCTGCTAGTAAGAGCGGGTGGTGGAGGACACGAGAGATAGAGAGAAGGAGCTGCAGCTCTACACCAGTCAACGGCCCAATTTCACCAGTCGACGACCCAGTTTCAACGGCCTAATTTCACTTTTTCTAGTTTCCTTTCTCTCTATTTTTGCAACAATTTCACGTGTGTATTGGTAATTAATAATTATAGATATACAATATATACATATAAAGATATTTTTTACATTATTTGAGTTAGCAAGTTCTTCTAAAAAAAAAAAAAGGTTGAGTCAGCAAGTTTTTACTTATTCTTATCGAAACCCATATTGATCTTATTTTTTCACCTATAAGTAATAATCTTACACATCAACAAGTATCGTGTCCAATTTTATGTCAAATTTTTATGTCTCTATACTTCCTCATTTGACGTCATTGCTCCTCCAATGAAATTATATTCATTCAATAAGAACAATTTGTTTTTGTGAATACATATATTAAGATTTAAGAGGGCAAATGAGAGAAAGGGTTCAGTGATTCAATCCCATTTTCCATTCACAAATATAATATTTGGTCTTGGGAAATAGTTAATCGCAGAAAGGGACTCTAATGGAAATTATGGATCACATTAACAAAAGGTTTAGAGTCACTTTCAAAAAATACAAATTGGAAGCTATTATCAATAGTCAAGTTGATTGCTAACAGTGAAACCTAAGTTTCACCCCTCAAGGAATTTGAAGGGGGCAAGAAACTAGAATGAGCAAATAATAAATTTTCAAGATAATTTCTATAATAAAGTAATTCTTAGGTACTCTCAAATACAATAATATAATGTTCTCCTATTTCACATTCATGATGGATCCCATTAATTAAATTCATGTTAGAGTCTGTCATAAATATGAAAGGAGAGAGTACCATGTTACATACATTAGAAGTACTTAAGAATTTTTCCCATAAAACAATTGTCATAACAACCTTATTCAGTTATATAGCAACAAAACAACATTATTCTTTACCATCATCATCTTTAACAGGAAGGGGAAAAAACTGTAGGAACATATTCTATTTATTCTGATCAAAGCATAAAATTTAAAAAAAAAAAAAAATGGAAAGAAAATAAGTTATTGGTTTCCCTCCCCCGCATGTGTGCGCTTTTGTATGCTTGTGCGTGTGTGTATGCTATAATACTTGAATTACCAAGCAACCCTACCAAAATTGTATTGATTTTTGTTCAGGAGGGTATAGGTGCTTCATTTTTAGCAAAAAAGAGAAGAGGGGTTTGAGAGAATTGCTTCTTGAGTTCAATGGAAGGGAAAGAAAAAGGGCTTGGTTTTTTACACGGTTGGAAATAGAATGTGTTTTAACATTGTTCATGTGATTGAATTTCATAAGGGAACCTAATGTACATAACATCAGGTATTTTATCAACGGTTTGCCTAAGTATAATTCTCTCTCTTTCAACACACTAAAATTAAGCTATGTTCCCTTATATTAAAAACAGAGTATGGGGACAAAATGTAACAAATTAAATAACAAATTGACACATGTATAATTGTTATAAGTGATACGACGCCATCTTGATCTAACTTGGGTATTTTGATGCACATAACAACTTTCAATCATCAGTGCATATAAAACATATCAGATCAATGAATAAAGTTTAGCTACAAAATTGGTTGTAGCCTTACACTATAACTTTACTCAATATCTTTTTATTAAAGGTGAATTTTGACAAATCTATCATTAGATTGCATTTTCTTCTTATATCCTTCATGCTTGCAAAATTTCAAGAAAAGTAAATATCAATAGTCATGTCATCAATAAATTTTTAAATTACAAATTTTTGTAATTTAAATTTATGCATAAAATATAAGCTTATAGATCATATAGTAAATAATATCCGATTGACACAAAATTTGAGATGTGTATTAAGGACGTAAAGAACATGCAATACAACAGTTAGATTTTCAAAATATGTAATAATATTTATTTTATTGAGTGAGTTTATAGCATTAAGTTACAACCAATTTTGTAACTAAACTTTGTCCCAAATCAATACGATATCATTTTGATTAGGACAAAATTGAATTACAAAATTAGTTGTAGCCTAAGGCTACAACCTTACTCTATATCTTTTTATTGGATATGAATTTTGACAAATCCATCATTAGATTACATCTTCTTCTTATATCCTCCATGTTTGCAAAATTTCAAGAAAATTAAAGATCTATAGCAATGTCATCAACAAATTTTTTAAATTGCAAGTTTTTTGTAATTTAAAATTATGTATAAAATATAAACTTATAGATCATATAGTAAATAATATCCGATTAACACAAAATTTGACATATGTATTAAGAGTGTAAAAAACATGCAATTCAATGGGTAGATTTTCAAAATATGTAGTAATTTTTATTTTATTGAGTGAGTTTATGGCCTTAAATTACATCTAATTTTATAGCTAAACTTTGTCATTTTGATTAAGCCCCATAGTATTGACATTTCTTCTAATGATGGCTTTATTTGCATCACTTAAGACTATGTGGAGGCAAGACTGTGAAAGACTATCACCTTTATAAAAAAATCGATTTTATATAAACTATGACTAGGTTTGGATAACACTTTTTCTTACTGAAAGTAGAGTTGCGTTTTTTTTTTTTTTTTTTTTTTTTTTTTTTTTTTTTTTTAGTCTGGTTCTGGATTGACTTGCGATGATGCTTCAAACATATCGGTGTTTGCTCTAATACCAAAATTGACGCAGGACAACCAGAATAAAACTAAAACAATGGCAAAATAAAGGGATATGACCTAGGAGTCAGCACCTAGACCTTGCTTGGAGTTAGCATCAAGCGGGGAAATCACTAAGAGTCAGCACCTAGGGTGGACCTAGAGTCAGCACCAGACCAAGGGAAGACCAAACGGCCATTTTTTTTATTCATCAAAATATCAACTATCTCTCAAGGAGTACACTAAGTTGCTTATAAAGGATTGCTAAAATCTAATTCTAATTGGCTAGGAAATCTTAATTGCCTTATTACAAAAATAACCTTACTTCAAAATTAAAATACTAAACGCCCAATAAACTAATACGACCTGAAACATAAAAATACAATTAGCTTGCAAACATAAATAATACTAAACAATAATCTTCTTGCGTCTCCCACATCAAGGAGCATATGTATTTTGTTTCAAGTTACAGTATTTAAAACAGTGTGCTCATGTTGCAACATAATATCAAACATACAAAAGAACAGGAGCAACCCTGATGAACTCACTTTCTTCTTGCATACAAATGCGATCTTTGTGATGAAAGCTTATTTCATATAACATTATTTTCTAACCAAAACTTGATCTCCAACAATCTTTCATCTTTTTTCTTCTTTTCTGTAACAAAAGTTCTAATCTGTTCCGTATTTTTCGTAAAACTGTGAATTAATCATAAAAAAAAAAAAAAAATTGTATTGGTTGATGTAGCAAATTAAGCTTCACGCCCTTTCTCACTCGATGTACAATGCTTTGGCAAAGCAAGTGTGTGTGTGTGTGTGTGTGTGAGAGAGAGAGAGAGAGAGAGAAAGATGCTCCTAAAGCAAGAGCTGTCATCTCAATACGGCTGCCAATCTCATTGTGCAGAATGACCTTTCTGATAATTGTAGCAACCTTCAATATGTTTGCATCACATTCTAGTTCTTAACATCATAGTGGAAGTACTTGTGATAATTAAACGAATTCAAAGTTTGTCTCCATAATAAACGATACTCATCCACACCACAAAAGCTAACAAATATATTGCACATTTCACAATATTTCATGCATAAAAAGGAATCAGAATTGAAAAAAGATTATATCAAAGTAAAAAAAATATGAGAAGTGCAAAAGATTATATCTGGTGTGTATCATACTAACCTTCGGAACAGCATATGGAGCAGAAGCACCAAGAATTGAGCGTACTGCTTCACAATCGTAAAATAAATCTTTGGGATAGTGAAGCTCATCATCCATGCTAGATACAACCCACTGGACATCACTAATGCTGCTCATAAAAGAAGACTTGAGGGTTTGCTATCTCCGCCAGAGTAAGGATTGCAGTAACCCATCACTTTGTCACTAAAACAACTATCCCATAGTGTATCAAAAATCTCTAACAGATATATACAACTTTGCTGCATGCAATTTTTGGACAATACAGATATTAAGTGGACCAATTCCTGAGATTCCCAATCTTTGGCAATTGATTCAGGGGAAATCAGATCTCTCTCCCACATGAGATTCTTAAAAATGATATGAGATATATCAGAAACAGTCTTATCAACTTGATTAATTTGCACAAAATCCACAACACTTAATTCCTGGAAAATTTCCCTCCATTTTTCCAGTCCACATGAGAGTGATCAAGTAACTGGATGCCTCAAATAAGTGGTGTCAACTTCATGCCATTTCATATCTACAACATTAATCAACATATTCACATTGACTGGATTTCCATATTCTGCACTAAAATGAATTGGCACCTCAACAAGTCGTTGAAAGCCCTGATTTGTTAAAATGAAAGCTTTATTTTGTAATTGGGAGATTATGAACTCCCTTTCAACATGACAATCAGGGCAGCTAGACTGTAGGTGGATCATAACAAAGCAAACATACTCTATCATCAAATTCTTGTCCCTATTTGTAACTCCGTCATCAGATACAGCTGGCAAGATGTGCACCTTCACAATTTCATGAGCAGACAACCACTGGACACCAATTCTATGAAGCCAGTTGGTAAGGTTGCCTACTAAACACACATCCAAGCATGAGGTATCAACAGTTGATGCAGAAAGGAGGGCAGGATTCACAGTTCAAAGTTTAGCAAATAAATTTGGGAAAGCTTCAAGTCCATGCCTGCCATCAAACCCAGCGCTTAATGCATCAGATTGTAACCAGATTGTACCTTCATTCACTGAACTGTATGTACCATCTGAAAGAGGAATAAATGGTATTTTCTTAAGGTTCTCTATGAGATCAATTTCTGCATCAGAATTAAACAAAGTTTGTCTAGACGAATGGAATGACATTGTATAAAGTGTATTTAGCAAAGAAGACAACCAATACAGGCCCATGGAGTTGATGCCATCTCCACATGACTCGAGAGCATATAAATTGTAGTAGAATTTTAGGACCATATTCCTCAATATCCAGTGCCCTTGCTAATGAATCATAAATTTGTATATTTCTATCCAAGAATCCAAGGCTAAGGTGCTCACTAAGCATACTATCAGGAAGAAGAATGCGAGCCTGTTCATTCCAACCTCTTAGAACCTTGCAAGGAGGAGCCCGTCTGTCGTCTCCTCGTTCCAGAAGTAAGCAGTTTGTCACACGTAATTTAGAAATAATCAACCGGGGAAGACTTGAAAAGAAACCATGAACTTCCCCAACAAAGCTCATGAAAGCAGACACAGCCTTTCCCAGATTCTCTCTAAAACACGAAAAGCGCAAAAGGATCTCTCAGCACCAACAAACAAACCAGGAAACTCAGACATTAACCACTGATTCCAGGGACTATCTCCATCCACTTCCTCTCTAGATGTTGGAAGAAGAAAATCACCTTGAAGAATAAAGTTCAGACCATAAGTCCTTAAAGGAAGAAATGCAAAAACAGGCCACTGGTCTAGAAGTGGAGTGTAATCCCCGTCAATTGATTCCTGCAATGTTAATGCCATAGAGATCTCTGTCGTTTGCACATCACGACGAATGACCTCTGTCCACAACTTCTTCAACGCTACAAACCAAAGTCATTTTATCTTTTACATGTGAAACCCTTATGATGCCATTTCCCACAATTTCTTTTTCATCACAATAAGTGAATCATTGAGCAAGTTTCTAAACTTAGTGCACTTAAGCCAGTGAAGAAAAATCAATAAAGATGGGTGAAGATTCGAAAACATAATCATAATGCTGTTCACGACAGTACTGTCCAAAAATCTTGATCTGAAAGGAAGTACAATGCAAGTGTTCCAGAATTGATTGTCCAAATGATCAGTGTCACTAGATGCCAGCCTACTGAACAAGTCAATATCACAAGGAAGTACTATTGTAGGCAAAACAAAACCAATCTGACCCTCACTTATATCAAATTTGACATGAAACCCATTAGAATGAACCTCTGGAGCATCTGTAACCTGCATAAAGAACATCCAAATTGATGAATGTTGATTATTTATAGTTTATAACCATTAGTTTGATAAAAATTTCAGTCAAAAAGTAACTCAGGTTTCTATGTGAGGATACCACATTCAAACTCTATGCCAGGATTCACACCATAACACTTTTTCACCACAATTTCAATTGTCTGACAAAAGTACAGTTCGTTAAACATAGACTTTGACACACTTACTAAAAATGAAAAACATCTGAACACTTTTCAAATCATGTTTATATTCCTTGTGGGAGATAGGCTTTAAACATCTATTTTAATCATCTTCTTCTAAACTTCATTTAATTTTTCATGTCCACTCCTGGAATATTAAGTCATAACCCTAAGCAAAAAACTAATTCTTAAGCCAAAGATTAAATTCTGTCAATTACATTTTAACCGATGTAAAACGCCCAATAACCACAATAAAGCCTATAAATGCATGTGACAGATGAACACAGTCAACAAAAGATTGATTATATTGGAGAGGAGTGTCAACAATAGATTATAACATCAGCTTCTAAAGCATAAAATACCAGATTTAATAATTGGCTTCTGAACTTATTGTAATTGTTAGTATTCTCTCCTGGAGTTTGAGAAGCATAACCTTTAGCCAATGTTTAAGAAACTTGATTTGCAAAGTACACCCCTAGAGTTTGCAAAGTACACCCCTGAAGTTTGGGGTTACTTGGATTTTATGCCCTGAAATTTGAGAAACTTGATTTTACACCCCAAAGTTTGGTTCCGTTAACAAAATCACACACTTGGTTAGTTTTGGGTGTTAAGTGACACCTCATCATGTTGATTTTTTTTTTTAGGTTGCCAAATCAGCTCTTAAACAGAGTCATTTTGTCCAAAACTAATAACACAAATTAATTGCGGCTTTTTTTTTTTTTTTGATAAGTAAGAAAGATGTATATAAAAACTGCTAAATGCAAAGTAGAGCACAAAGCATATGAAAAAGTACCCAAAAAAAAAAACAAAAAGAAGAAAAACCCCATGAACACCTCATTCCCAAACCCCTTTTTTTTTGTTAATCAAGTGACTGTCTTTAAATTTTCAAGATAAAAATAGATTAAACAAATTCTTTTCTTAGAAAGACAAAAGATAGGCAGATTAGTCAAACAGTTGCCGTGGCTCACTCAGCCCAGTTTGGAGCATTCATCAACTCAAAAAGTTAAGATCTTCAACACAACCAGCAGATTCCCAGGATTTAAAAAAAAATTAAATAAATAAATAAAAGAAAGAAAATTAAAATAACAAACGATAAATCAATAGGATTCAGGGGGAAAAATTGAACTAAGAAGAAAGAAGAAAAGGACAGCACGAATAGGAGGAACATAGGGAAAAAAGAAAAGAAAAGAAAGAAGTAAGATCTGGAGGTTGGGATGGGGTTAGGATTAAAAAGATGATATTGTTAATGAAAACAAAAATTGGAAGAAAGAAAAGTAAAGTTGAGAACATAGTACATATCTGTGATAAAAGGGGTGCTCCGTGAAAAAAAAAAAAAAAAATACTGTGTTGCCAAAATTTGTAAAAAAGGGATTCGGGAATGAGGTGTTCATGGGGTTTTGAGTTTGAGAATAGCTGTGAAACAGTGTCTCATTAAAATCTGGTTTATGTTGTGAGTTTTGGGCAAAAGGGCTCAGGCTAATTTGGCAAAAAAAAAAAAAAAAACATGTCAGCAGATCTAAGTAATATAATCCTTATATTTAGGAACATAGAAGTAGGAGGAGGATTGAGAAAAGCATTACCCATCAAACTCAGAGACACTAACGTTGTAGAAAAGAAGAGACCGCAGGGCAGCTCTACCAAAGGTTTAGTAATGGTTAGATCGAGCTTTTGCCAACCACATGTAATGGTGACTTATCAAAAAAACCATGTGTAATGCTGGCGCGGGCCCATGTGTTGACGTAGAAGGGAAGAAATTAGGTGAAGCAACAGAAGTTCAATGTGTGTAAGGGTATGGGATTGGAAATGGCCTAGCAGGAGTCTAGATTCTGGACATTATATCCACAATGCTAAGATTTTGATCCCACCGCCCAAGTCAAGAAGTGGAACAAGAGTCAAGAGAGGCTTCCACCTGCTTGATAGAACACTTGTTGGAGACAACATCTCAGGTTGGTAGAACCGAGAGGATGTGGCAGAGGACAGAGTCCTGTAGACTGTTAATAATGTCAATGTCAGTGATACTAAGGGCATTTTGTCAAATAAAGGAGAGGGAACTCTTGCCAGACCTCATTCTCACATTTCTATGCCTCTCTTTCCTCTCTGCTCTTTCAAACATCTGATTCAGTGTGTGAGTGTGTTTCACTTTGTGGAGTTTCTATGCTTATGGAAAATTTGAGGGAGTAAAATCTGATGTATAATAAACAACATGAGATAGAACAATAAACAAGTACGTTTGGCAGCAACTTTCAAGCAGATGATTTCTTCTGCATTTAAAATACCCAAAAAAAAAAAGCATTTCTTGCCATTCTTTTTTAGTTCTAGTCAAATAGCTAGGAGTCACTGAAAACCCTAATCAAACATATGGTGGGCAATCAATTAATAAATGTACACTAAGTGAAAGAGATAATGCAGAAACCAATGGACTTGAATAAAGAAGAAAGATAGTGACTTACAAGTAACGAGGAGAAAAAGTTGATTAACCATCTAGGTTACTTTCATTAGATTCCTCCCATTGGCTTAACTCCTCATCACATTCGTTGTACTCACTCGACCCCTCAGAATCAGAGTTACCATGGGAAATTGGGTTTGGTATGTCACTAGAGCTTCCTTCTCCACTGGGTCCAGCCCCATCATTATCGTCACGAGTTCGCTTTGCTTTATTACCTTCCTTATGAGGGCTTGGGTGTTCTCCATTGGGTCCAGCCCCATCATAATCATCACGGGTTCGCTTTGCTTTATTACCTGCAGCTACCACTGCCGCATTGTTGAAATTATGATGGAGAACACCCAAGCCCTCATAAGGAATGATGCTGGTGTTGCTACTCTGAGCCATAGTTCGGTTGAGATCTTCTATGTCTTTCTTGTATACCATACGTAAACCACGTTTCTTACCCTTGAACCGTGAACGTTTGGTTCCAATTTTAAAGCCAAACTGAATGAATCCATTCCCGTCGCATTCCGACAATGATTTTATCACACATTTGTCATAAATTTGAGAAGTAAAATAGATTAGCCAAAGGTGATCTGATAAAATTTTAATATTGCTATAGATTTCCCAAGCAAATATTAATTCTCCATTCAATGTCAAACGACACTTAGGACTTGAATAGTCAACGGCTTGGTGATTTAAAGAAATCACTGCACAACAAGCCAATCCCATCCACTCATAATATAAATGAGAAGGCTCTTGTGTATTAACTTCACCCCCTATACTTTGATTGCTAAACCACTCTGGAATTTCACTTCCAGGAATAACAATGTTGTATATACGATCATCTAGAGAGAGTCCCTGAAACATACAATGCATGTTGTTTAAAACAGAGAGATAGAGACTATCCAAAAAATAAAAAATAAAAATAAAAAGAAACAGAGAGGGAGAGACCTGAAGGTGCTTTCTTATAACTGCAAAAAACATGTCAATGAGGTCTTGATTGTTAATCAGTTTACTGCAATCTGAAAGAAAGAGGGTTGGCTCACGTACAGAATTTGGTTTGAGTAGATTTGGTACCGATTCCAGTGAGGTACAACCAAATCCCCCAATACAATTGATATTCATTGGAAGCTTTGGCAATGATTGAAGACTCGTGCAATCCTCCACGTTCAAAAAGTTCAGATTGGATAGTTGAGCGATACTTTCCGGAAGGCAATCAAAATTATTTCCACCTAGTTTTAATATCCCTAAAGAGGATAAGCAACCAATATTATTGGGGATTGCATTGAGATTGCAGTAACTTAAATCCAATTTAGTCAAAGAACAACAATTTGATAGAGAAGTCAATAACAAGTCCATGGGATTAGGACTTCTCAACGGCATTGAATAAAAAGGGAGGAGCTCATAACATGATTTAAATCCACTGCAAGCTAATTTTTTAAGAGTTTCGAAAAGATCATCGGATGAAGGCATCGAACTCTCAGCAATAACAAAGTTCTCAAGTAGTTTTGAGCATCCAGAAAGATTGAGATTTTTAAGCGATTTGATTTTAAAAAAAGTGCTAGGAAGAGACATGAGCTTTTTGCAATCTTTCAAAATCAATGAAGCTAGGCCCGTCAAATGCTCAATTGATAAGGGTAATTTTGTAATTGTAGTGCCATCCAAGTAAAGCTCTGCTACACGTTTCATGTTCTCCCCAAATTCTGGAATTCTTTTTACTTTTGAGCAATCAGAAAGAATAAGGATCTCAAGAGACTCCATTTCAAACTTTCTTGGAAGAGTTTTAAGGTTTTTGCAACCTTTTAAATTAAGAACTTTAAGCTTTTTATGAACTCCAATTGATGGGTGCACCTCAAGTAAATTTATACAATCTTCCAGGACCATCTCCATAAGAATTGGGACTTCAGTTATGTCAGGGGTTTCAATAAAATTCGGGGACTTGCTCAATTGCATGAATTTCAACCTCTTAAAATACTGTTAAAATCCAAAATAGAAGAAAAAAAAGTATAACAATTAGCTTCTACAAAACCTTAAAGTTTAAAGAAATTCAAAAATAAAGCTATTTGAGGGTACTTAACTAACCTTTGTTCCATTCCAAAGTCGTTCAATGTAGCTACAACACATGCAAAGTTCAATAAGCTCATTTGATTGGAAACTTGATGGCAAAGATTTTGAAGAGTATCCGCTCCAATCAAGAAATCTTAAGCTATTTGGAAGATGCATGAGATCATGCATAAGGTGAACATTATCAATTTTGAGCAATTTTAGATATCGCATCTTTGAAAAGGCTTCAGAATTCCAATCAACCTTTTTTGGTATATACAACTTTAGGACTATGCCTTGAACAGCCTTCGTTCCCTAATAATTTGAAAAAAGGGATCAGCGTAAAATGCTTGATTATTAGAACTATTATGATTTAAATTGCTTTGTTCTAAAAAGAAAAGAAAAATATAATAAAGTATTTCTTCATGTTCTTTAAATAACATCATACCGTATTTTCTTCCAGCACATTGTTAATGTCTTTATACATATACAATCTACTACGCCTCCCAGGATCTTTGGGGCACTCTTGACGAACTATATCCCGACCCATTTCTTGGAGTAAATCATGCATCCATAATCGATTGTCTCGCAATTTGACAAGAGATATCATTTTAAGAACCTTTAATCCAATTTTAGCATGAAGTTCAAGATAATCTAATATTTTTATGACACTATCGTGATCATTGTTACAAAAGAAACATGCAATATTGAGGAAAATTTCTTTCTCTAAATATTCCAATCCCTCGTAACTTATTTTAAGTACTTTGATAATTTCTCCTTCAGGATATTCTTTTAGCCTGTCTAATGCACTTTTCCATACATCTTTCCTTTCTTTAAACAAAAAGGAACCCAAAACCTCAAGGGCTAAAGGAAGGCCATGAGAATAATGAACAAAAGCTTGGGATAGCTCCACATATTCAACATCAGGATGGTCTTTTTTAAAAGCTTTCAAACTAAAAAGTTGAAGAGCTTCATTACTATTCAATGCTTCAACCTCATATATTTCATTTACTTCACGTTTCTCAAGCAAACTCTCATTTCTTGTTGTTATGATAACTCTACTACCTGGTCCAAACCAATCATTCTTCCCAGCTAACTTCTCCAATTGGTATAAATTATTTACATCATCAAGAACGAGAAGAATCTTTTTGTAGCATAACCTCTCCTTGATTATGTGAACTCCATGATCAACATCTTGTATATTCACATCTCCGACCATCAAAAGCTCTTTCAAAAGTTTTTTTTGTAACCCAAGTAAGTTACATTTCTCAGATTCCTCCCTAACATTAGGAATAAAACTACAAGCTTCAAATTGATTGTAAACCATACCATATACAACTCTTGCTAGAGTTGTTTTACCCATTCCTCCCATCCCCCAAATTCCTATAATGTGAACATCATTTGACTTTGTAGCTAAAAGTGACTTCAACTTCTCAGCACGGGAATTTATTCCAACTACTCCATTGGTATCTACTATGAATCTATTCAATTCATTAAATATCTCTTGCACAATTTCTTGGACATCCTTTGCCTCAGTGCTGCAAAGAAAAGAGAAGAATAAGCAGTGTGTTTGACCTACCATGACAGTACCCAAAATAAAATTGAGCGAAGATTTGCTGCAAACTAAGTTGCAGCAACTTCTGCAAAAATGCACACGTGTCAATGCCTCAGATAGACACCTATTTAGGTTTATATTTAAATGAAAACTTCCATGTCAAAATTGAATTTTTCACCAAATGACCACTTGACACATGCATTTTGTAGGAATTGATGCAACTTAGTTTGTAGCAAATCCTTATCCAATAAAATTTAGTAAATATATGACATTCATTTTAGTTGGTTAAAACTAAAATTGGGACACATAAATGTAATTGAATGCTTCAAGCCAAACTCGAAAGAACCATCCATGTAAGTGTTCCTTGACTCATTTCTTAATTTTCATAGATAACTGTGTTTGAAGAATATTCCTAGATTTTACATCTTCAATCATTAATTTGTTTTGCCTCTTTAGATATAGTTTCATATGAAACGTTTCCCTAAATCCCAAGACCCTGGCCTTGCAATCAGAGTATTTGCAAGGGGTGGGGAAGGAGAAGAAACAACCAAAGAAAGGGTGGGAAAATGAGCAAAATAGTCTGAAATGAGGAAACTCAATGTCTTCATCCAATCCTGTTGCTTAGAGACTTATTAGAGTAGCAAATGCTTGTTCTACTTAATTAAAGTTCCATTCATTTACAGCGTAATGTAAAAGGAAGATTTACTTTTCATAACAATATGTGTTCTCTTAAAACAAAGGTCACTTTGTGTTTGTTTCGTGTTTCATTGAGTAAATTAAATAATGTTTACAAGGCAATCATATGTGTTGTAGAAGTCGTGATTGTGTCTAGTGGATGCCCTCTCATTATTTTAATATTTTCTTTTATTTTTGTTCCCTCTTTATGTCACGTGAACAATATAAATAGACTAAAATTATTTACCTAGCTTATAATCTAATTAAACTCTATTGACGAATTGTCTCACATGTGCTTGTACCATGTGACTCAACATAAATAATACAATCATACGTCTCACATGTGCTTGACTCAACATAAATATTAGGCTAAAATGCAAAACTGACCTTCTAAGTTTCTTCAGATTTCATTTCAGTTCTCTAACTTTACTTTCAATCATTTCAGTCCTCTAAGTTTCAGATTTATTCAATGAGATTCAAAATACCAATTTTCTTGTAGTTAATATTAAACAAAGTCTTGTATCTCAATAACACTATGCAGATCTCGTATTAAGAGCTTGAGGTTAATATTAAACAAAGTCTTGTATCTCAATAACACTATACAGATCTCGTATTAAGAGCTTGAGGTTCAAATCGTTCTACACTCACTTTTTCTAAGCAATTAAAGAAAATAGTTCAAAAGACTTTTAAGACAACTATGGAACCCTTATGATATACGAGTTTTGATAACTAATTAGACTCAAGTAATGTGAAATTATCAACTAAAAAGTAACATTCACTAACAACCAATCATATTCTACATGATATCCAATCTATACATTACATTATGTCTACTTACACAATAAATTTTACAACATTATTCACAACCATTGAGTTGGTAGGTTGTGGTTGGTGTACATAGAAAAAATTAAAGTGGACTCATATCTATATATCTATTAAAAGCCAAAGTTTAAAGAAAATCTAATTAGATTCTACAATTAAAGTCCAATTTTACGTCATGTCTCTGAAATTCTTTATTTTTAGAGAGAGTTTTTATTTCTTAATTTTGGAGTCAAATGTTGGACCATATCATAAATATTCATTCAAGTGAGTTATTAAGTACAAAAACCAAATGTTGGACCATATCACAATAACAAAAATTAGGAAGTAATAAAAAATTTTGAAAACATAGACAATTTACATTTTCTATCTAATAATATTCTCACAAGACTTTTTAAAGAGTTAACAAAATATAAGAATAACTATCAATAGTATTTAAATTATATATGTAGTAATTATACTACGTATCTTAATATATATCTTTTAAGTATATTCATACATATGCATGGAGTTACAAGATAGTTCTAGTGATAGGGTTACAAGATAATTCCAGTGATGGACCAAACATAATTTATCATCTCAACAAATCATAAAATTGTAATTCAGTTTATAGTATTATTCATGTGATTATTAAAGTTATTTTCACAAAATGGGAACGATACAACTTTGCTGTGGACAAAACTTATTCAGCAATTTTTTTCGCAATTTGTGAAGATACCAAGTTGTGAGTGGCAGACAATTAGTTTCAAATTAAGTCACCAATAACATCAATTTTATTTTCCATCATTTACAAATTTACAATCTATCAATTCAATAAGTTAAAAAAAAAAAAAAAATCATATCTCTTCTTCACTATAATTGTTTTTGTTTTTGTCCTCTCACTTTTCAACATTGAATCCACAATTTTATGTCATTGCTGGCTATCCACCTACCCATGATGGATGGGGTTGACCCATTAAACCTATGGACCAGGGTCCCCTTACCATAAAAATCTCTAGAATCTGTACTCCAAACTTTGTCATTTTACTTCTTTTTTTGGTGTTAATTGGAGGGGGGATTTGGCTGTCATTTTACTCGAGCTATTTAAGAATAACTTTTTTGGTAATTAAAAGATTTAACCATCAAATCATATTCTATTTATATTAGTATAGATTACATATCATAAATAATGCACACGAATTCAAGAAAACGTATATTTGGTCAAAATCCTTTTCTATGGTTGACGTTATATTTTTTTAAAAACATTTTTTTAAAGAAACAAAAATGTCAAATTATATTACTGATCCTTTAACATTGGCCATTTCTCTCAAAGAAGCTCTCCATCTCTACAAGTTATCCATGTTCTCCTTAAAATGTTCTTCATGTTTAACAAAAGCTTGTTTGAAAGATTCCATATGTTTTCGTATATCAGATGGATCTACATTATAAAAAAAAGGAAAAACTTCCATTAATGCCCCTTTTATTGTTAAAAGTATATGATTAAATGATTAAATTTACCACTTTCTAATATATTAAGCTTTTGGAAAAATTAATAATTGAACATAGTATCAGAACAAGAGATCATAAATTTGATGACGTCTGTTTATCACAAATTTTTTTTTCTCACCGTTTAATAACATTTAAAATTTGTCTAAATCTTCTTAACTTTTCTCAACAAAAAAAAAATCTAAACATGTTTATTTTGACAATTTTTTATATACTAGTCGTAGACTAGGCTACGTGTGGGAAAATATAATTACTTTGTAATGTGGTATAATGTATGATTAATTCTCTAAAATTTACTTAAGATAATTTGTTTTCCTTAAAAATTGAACTATTTCTAAAAGCCTTTTCATTTCTCCATCTCTACAAATATAGCATTCTATTATTTTTGTTTTTTTCTGGAAAAAATTGGGTGTATTTGATTAATATTATTGGAAGTGGTCTATATTTTTCAAACTATTGTTATAGTGTTTATGTTTTTTTTTTTTTTTTTTTCCCTGCAACTAAACTTAATTATTTAAATTTCTCATTTTTTTAAGGAGATTGTCATATTAATCAAACCTCATCACAAACTTAATTGATATTACTCAAATAATTGATAGGTATATTCAAATACATAGTTATGGAAATTGTATTTTGATATAAACTCAAATTCTCACTTTCCAAAATATCTAAGAACTAATTCAAACAGAAACTATAAGATGGAGAGAAAGTGCATGTGATGAGGAACTCACAAAACACACCACCAAAATGCATGGATTTTTTTAGAAAATAACTATAAAACTCAAACAATATAATTAGTTAACCAAGGTTTGAAACTATTTTGTTTTCTAACAATTCGAGTGCAGATGGGTCGATTTTGATGTATAAATCGAGTATATTGCACTCGATTTCTCATCGCACCAGAAGCTAAGCTGGTGTCCACGTAGGCCGGAAATCGAGCCCAAGGAACTTGCTTTTTCTTCATTGAAGTCGAGTCCAAAGGACTCGGTTTATCTTAATGGAAACCGAGTCCTCTGAACTCGATTTCAGTTCAGCCCAATACCTAGCAATACCGACAAATGAAGCACGATTTCAACAAAGAACAAACACAGAACCCAGCAAATGAAGAACAAACTCGATTTCACCGAAGAACAACGATGCAAACCCAGCAACCCAGGTGCCGATTCTGACCAAACCCCGGCGAAAGCTTCAGGCAATGGAAATCGGATCGGACGTGGTTTCTCGCTGCCGCTCCAGTGGAAGAAAGAATCAACGACGCAAAAACCCAGCAACCTAGGCGGCAAATCGGATCAGATGTGTGGTTTCTCGCCGCTGCTCCAGTGGAGGAGAAGAACACATTGGAGAGTGGGTTTGATTTGTTTCGGATTTGAGTTTTTCATGGGTTTTTGGGGCTTAGAAATGGAGAAACCCAGGCAGCATTTGGGGAAAAAAGGAAAGGAAGAACAAGAAAAAAATCCGTGTAAGTTGAGTTGTCTTTGGCTGAACTGAAATCGAGTTCAGTGGACTCGGTTTCCATTAAACTAAACCGAGTCCTTTGGACTCGATTTCAGTGAAGGAAAAGCGAGTTCATTGGACTCGATTTTTGGCCTACGTGGAAACTTTGTCCACCTCAGCTACTGTGCAATGGGAAATCGAGTGTAATATACTCGATTTATACACCAAAATCGACTCCACTGAACTCGAATTGTTAGAAACCAAAATAGTTTCAAACCTTGGCTAACTAATAATATAGTTTGGGTTTTATAGTTATTTAAAAAAAAATCCAAAATGCATCAACCTAAAGTATCTAAAGTAGAGTAGCAAAAAAGAATAAATGTGAGAGAGAGAGAGAGAGAAATCACATTTTATGGGAGATAATGTAAGAGAAATAGAAAAATTATATATATAATATATATAAGATGAGTAGAAGAATACTCAAAAGAAAATGTATAATTGTAAATAACGAATTATCCAAGCTATGCTACGTAATAGAATAACATTATATAATATCATTGGATAACATTTAACAATAAAAGAAAATAAAATGAAAAATATAACAAATTAATATACAACCAAATGCATAAAGTTCAACAAAAAAATTGATCAACCTAAATTAGAGGTGCAGAGAGAGACAGAGAGAGAGAGTATTCACCTTGTTGTGTGTACAAAATAAGGATTGAATGGAAGAGAGAAGCAAATTTTTATAGTAAATAAAATGGGGAGAAGAAGAGTCAAAATAAAAAGGGGATGAAGGGATAAAGGAATTGTAAGCTTAAGGTATAGAGTAGTGGAGAGATAAAAAGGTAAAAATGGGAGAAATGTTGGAGGAAGAGTAATTGTTAGGTGATAAATTAATAAGGAGAAAAATAATTAAAATGAGAGATAAAATGTTGGAATAAGTGGATGACGTAGAAGTTGATGTAGTTCAACAGGAGCATAACAACAATATATGCTACGTTTCAGCTTTTAGATATATATAAAATATAGATAACTTCTAACTATGAGAAAATTTTATGAGAAAATTTTATAATTAAAAGAAGAAGCTATCAAATATCAAATCCTAACCTTTGTAGTAGCGTGTGTGTGTATATATTTCTTTTCTTCTTTATACATTGGTCTAATTTAATAAATTTTCTTGTTACTAGTAAAAATCCAACTGTGCACGAATTTATATATCCATCAGGACAGGAAGGTGCATCTCACTTATATAACAAATTTGACATATAATAGCCAATCTTCTTCAGTTGGTTGTTGAGTGATTGTATATCATGAAAAAAGGACCACAAAAAGAAAAATATAAGACTCAAATGTAATTTCTTTCCTTTTCGTCCATTTTCAGAGCCACAACAGAAATTAAGGCTGAATTTTCTCAAAATCTCGCATTTGTAACCAGAAAACACAAGATTGAGAAGATAACACCATAATTCAAAAGATTTAGCATAAGTANTCAACCTAAAGTATCTAAAGTAGAGTATCAAAAAAGAATAAATGTGAGAGAGAGAGAGAGAGAAATCACATTTTATGGGAGATAATGTAAGAGAAATAGAAAAATTTATATATATATATATATAAGATGAGTAGAAGAATACTCAAAAGAAAATGTATAATTGTAAATAACGAATTATCCAAGCTATGCTACGTAATAGAATAACATTATATAATATCATTGGATAACATTTAACAATAAAAGAAAATAAAATGAAAAATATAACAAATTAATATACAACCAAATGCATAAAGTTCAAAAAAAAAATTGATCAACCTAAATTAGAGGTGCAGAGAGAGACAGAGAGAGAGAGTATTCACCTTGTTGTGTGTACAAAATAAGGATTGAATGGAAGAGAGAAGCAAATTTTTATAGTAAATAAAATGGGGAGAAGAAGAGTCAAAATAAAAAGGGGATGAAGGGATAAAGGAATTGTAAGCTTAAGGTATAGAGTAGTGGAGAGATAAAAAGGTAAAAATGGGAGAAATGTTGGAGGAAGAGTAATTGTTAGGTGATAAATTAATAAGGAGAAAAATAATTAAAATGAGAGATAAAATGTTGGAATAAGTGGATGACGTAGAAGTTGATGTAGTTCAACAGGAGCATAACAACAATATATGCTACGTTTCAGCTTTTAGATATATATAAAATATAGATAACTTCTAACTATGAGAAAATTTTATGAGAAAATTTTATAATTAAAAGAAGAAGCTATCAAATATCAAATCCTAACCTTTGTAGTAGCGTGTGTGTGTATATATTTCTTTTCTTCTTTATACATTGGTCTAATTTAATAAATTTTCTTGTTACTAGTAAAAATCCAACTGTGCACGAATTTATATATCCATCAGGACAGGAAGGTGCATCTCACTTATATAACAAATTTGACATATAATAGCCAATCTTCTTCAGTTGGTTGTTGAGTGATTGTATATCATGAAAAAAGGACCACAAAAAGAAAAATATAAGACTCAAATGTAATTTCTTTCCTTTTCGTCCATTTTCAGAGCCACCAACAGAAATTAAGGCTGAATTTTCTCAAAATCTCGCATTTGTAACCAGAAAACACAAGATTGAGAAGATAACACCATAATTCAAAAGATTTAGCATAAGTTGATCCTTATAGCCAAACTGGTTTGGTTTTCACTCTCAAATCAAGTCTCTTTCAAGCATTTCATCAAACAAATTCAATATAAGTTGAATTAAATCTTTGTTCCAAAAAAAGAAATAAGTGTCAAGAAGGAACTCTATCTTAATCAGTACACAAAACAGGAAGAACGAAGCTCATTTAAAATAAGAAATTTTATCAAACATATGGCATGCCACAATAACAAATAATCAAAATAGATAAGAACGTATATGGTAAAATGCAAATTTTTATCTTAATCTTAATTAGAGGTTAAATCAAAGCAACCCAAAAATGCTCCTTAGGAAGGAAAGCTTCCCTAATTGTCACTGTGACAAACCCATCATCAGAAAGTTGGGATTCCGACTGATCAAAAGAAACAGAGGCAAATAGAAAAGTGGCGAGAGACACGAAGTGACAATGCTGTAGGCAAATTTGTGATGGGGAGAATGAATAAAATGTAGATAATGAAATTTGACTAGGACTATTACACTGTAAACTTTATATTTCAGTTATAAACGTCTAAGGTACACGAATTTGTAAACTTTTTTTTTTTTTGGGGGGTGTGTGGGTGGGGTAAGAAATCCTAATGCTGTTACCAAACCCTTCCCCTCCCTCTACCCCACGCATATGACCCATCCAACTAATAGGCGGTTGGTGTGTAAAGTTGAAGTTTATGTAAAGTTAAAAGTTAAAACAGTGCAAAGTAGCTTTATGTTAAATAATAATATGTAAACTTAAATTACCTCTTTGGTAAATGCCACCCTGATTTATTGGCCACTTCTCTCAACACAGCTCTCCATTTTTGCACCTTCTCTCTATTCTCCTTGAAACGTTCTTCATGTTTATCAAAAGCTTGTTTGAAAGTTCCGGTCTGGTTCCGTACATCAGATGGATCCACATTATAAAAAATAGGTAAAACTATCATTCCCGTCTTTGGCATACATCCAATGATCTCTTCAAGTTCCTCTAGGCACCACGTTGAAGATGCATAATTTTTTGAGAGAATGACAATAGCAAACCTTGATTCATTTATTGCTTTCAAGAGCGTTGGTGAAATTGATTTTCCTCTCTCAAGTTTTTCATCATCTATGAAGGTGCAAATGCCCTTTTGATCTAAAGCAGTATATAAATGACTTGTAAAACCAGTGCGGGTGTCCTCACCTCTAAAACTAAGGAATACTTCGTATGTCAATCGATGTGTGGCAGAGAAAGATGATGAGGCTCTTTCAGCGTTCATAGAAGCCATTGAAAATATCCTGATAAATTTTCAATCACAATTTAGAAAAAAGTACACTCAATTAAAACTAAAGATCAAATTATAAGGAAAATAAATTAGGAAATAGGAAAAGAAACAAATAAAAGATATGGATGCAGGCAAGAAAAGTGAGAACTTGCGGATTTGGTGAATGGCAGCGAGATTATAAAGCTCTAAAACCTCTTGAAGCGACGCTTTTGGGCTTAGGCAATGGTTCCACCCTTCTCCTCAAAGTGGAGAAAGAGAAAATTCCTAGTTCTAGCTGTAATGTCCTATCTTTTATTCTTTTTGACCAACTTAAGTTCTTTTCATATTGCTTGCGTTCTATCTGCTCAGAATTCAGATGCCATTATGATGTGATCAGTGATATACATAAATGCTGAAGGGGTACAAGCGTACAAGCAGTGCATGAGAGAATTTGTTGATTTGTGGTTGAGAAGTGAGAACTCTTTCTCTATAAGTAACTTCCTCATTTTAATTTATTAAAAAAAAGTATTGTTTCTTATTATATAACCAACCACTCCATAATGCAAGGAATTAATTTTTTCCTAACATATAAGAGCATCTCCAATAAATAAGGCATTTTCTCACTCAAATTGTAAGAAATTAACCACACTGATTGTCCCAAAAGCTTAAACTATTAAGAAATGGTAAATTTAATCATTTAACTACACAATTCTAACATTGATAAATAATTAATTAAAAATATACTTCACTTGTTGGGTAACTGTCATGTTCAGCTTTGCTTAAATAATTTCTTTCTACCTACTCTACTAGTAAAATTATATCAAAATTATGACTCTGGGTCTGAGTCGGGTTGAATACTAGTATTTTTTTAATTTAATTCCCCCCCCCCCCCCCCCCTTCCCCAAAAAAAGGCTTGGGTCTGGTTCGGATTAGCACTTCAACTCAAATAACACAACCCCTTTTTAATAATTTAAAAATATATATGTATTTTAAATTTGTTAACTTGATTCATTTTAGATTTAGAGACTGGTATGAATTTAATAGTTTGATTTTTAATATTTTGATATATATTATTATTAGACCTTAACATATGGCTCCAACCTGACCCTTAAGATGATATGACGAAACTAAAAACATAGGAAGTGTGAACATGATTGGCTTAGGTTTGAGAAAGTTTTTAATCAAATTTGACTTTGTCTTAAGAAATTTCTCACCCAAGCCAACATAACCCAAAATAGCATTAAAAATCAACTCAACCCAACTTGTAACTTGTAAGAGTACTCGCTTCAATTCGTGCGAAAATTTCAATTTATTTTATTACAAGAACCTGCTTTTTCTTTTATAAATACTGACATTTCAAAACACTTCACATCAAATTATTTCATTAAATGATCAATTTTCTTGATTTTTTTTTTTACTTATTTTTCTTTTTTCACACACAACAACCATCCTCCACTTTTTTAATTCACCATCGAGATACTTAAATAAAAAAATTAAATGCAAAATGAATAGTGTTAGTGTAAATTAGCAATTATGTATTTTTAGACAACTTAACATGGCTTGATGTGAGCAAAGTTTGGGTTTGGTTGGCTAAAATGTGGTACCTTTTTTATTATACAAGTAGTGATGTGAGAGCTCTTATTTAAAGCAGTCATTTAAAATTTTATAGAGTAAAATTGTTTATAGGCTATAAAGTTTAAAGACCAACTGTTTATAGGCTATACAGTTTAATGTTTTTCCTCATCTCTAAAGATGACTATGCCCTTTTGTTTCAAAGCAACATAGAGATGGTCAATAAAACTATTTCGGGTGTCCTCACCTCTAAAATTAAGAAAGACATCATATTTCTACTATGGTGTTGAAGATGAAAATGATGACAAAGTGGAGGCCTTTTGAATGTGAGAAGTCATGTTTTATTATTGGCTTAATTCAGTGACAAAAGTTGTTTGTAATGTATTTTATGTTTGATGTATATTTTTGTGGGTTATAATATATTTTGAATAGAGTACTTGTGCTTCTCCTTCAAGTTTGGAATCTGCATTAACCAGGGATCTCACAACCTAGAGGCGACCATAAAGCGACTAGCCAAGCCCACAAGACCCACGTGGTAGGGATTTGGATGAGGATGTAGACGTGCATCTCGCGACTCCCATGCAACCTTAGGGGGCGACCAGGTCGCGTGCTGCATGACCTTTGTACTCTGCATGTGCACATTCTGGACTGCACATGTCCAATGCATATCTGCCAACACATACACACACAGCTGTGAGGTGTAGCAAGGAGCTTCAGATAAGGGTTATACAAACCCTAAAAACAATAAGAGAGATATCCAAGAGAAGCCTATCAAGTGTATGAAAAGAGAGAGCCCTTTTTCCCTTTCAGAAATCCAATTATTGGCAAATCTTGAACTACAAAAAAGATTAATATATATATATATATATATATTCAATTAAAATTGAAAGAAAAATCAAAAGGAAAAAAAATTAGAGAATAAGAGAACAATTGGATATCGATTTTTCATTTCTTTGAGTGGAAGTATTGAAAAAAAGAGATAGACATGTGAAAAGTGAAAACTTTTTTTTGATAAGTAATAAAGATGTATACTCAAAAAAACTACCTCATGTAGAAAAACATAAGGCAGAGGAACTTACAAATATGATAAATGAATTTGCAGCAATGATGGTAAAGCTCACTATTCTAAGAGATAGTGGGACTATCACTATCTCTTAGAAAGTAGAAACAACACATAATTCAGTTCCTATTATATAATTTCTTGTTTAATAAAGGAATGATCACCATTCTTTCTTTTGTTTGCGAGTTTGTGAGAGAGTGGAGGGAGGCATTACTAAAAACTAAGGTCCCCACAAAATTCACAACAATATCTTACGACTACACTCAATTTGACGACTACCTCGCACATGGGCCATTAAAATAATAAAAATTAATTTATAGTGATTGAGGGGTAGTAGTGAAATTGGGTATTGTGAATTTTGTGGCAATCCCAGCATTGCTGCATTGCTAGGCATTCACATCCTCTGTTTTCAGTGAAGTCAAACATTTTTTTTTTGTTTATTTTTTAAATAAAGTGGATGTGCAAGTCTCCCTCTCCTTCCAGGAATCTCAAACTGAAAATTATTTAACTCACGTTATTATGATTATTACTTTTGCAGAAATTTAATTAACTAACGTTAAATCAATACAAAAGCATCGTCTGTGTTTTTAATGATTTCTTTAAGCATCAATCCTCTTGATCCTATATACAGTTAGCTTTTAGCATAATAGTATTAAGAGAAAAACATGTGGAATTTAACAATCACAGTTGGTATAAGAGGAGAATTTCAGATACTAATACTATAAAACAAAAGTGAAACACAGAACCCAGGATAAAATCTTTATGTTCCCCCCTTTCTCTATGCTTTCTCATCATCCAAGTAGAAATTGAAACGCAAACTAAATATCAATTAAAAAAAAAAATCAAAGAATTTACACAAAGCATTGAATAAGAGAAAAGAGAGGACCTTGAGGATACGGATCACGTTGTCAAGATCGAGGAGACGAAAAAACTTTCCGTGTGCTCAGTTTGAGAAGAAAAAACAACAGAAAGACAATAATTGAAGAGGAAAACTATTAGTATTAAGTTGGAGAGTTGAGGAAAGTTGTAGGAAGTTTCCTTGGAATTGGCTTTAATTGATTACTCGAGTACGTTCCTGGTTACCAGAATAAAGTTGTTTTTACACTTTATTTTGCTTTTTTAAACAACTTTTTTAATTATTTAACATTTTATATGTTTTTTGGGATAAGTACTTTAGTGGCAATTTGATGACAATTACCACTGCACATTCTGTCATTCAAGAAAAGAGAAAGAAAGAATAACTTCTTGGTAGCCAGCTATAAGTTTAAATTTCTGTTCATATTGCTTTTTCACCGATTATAAAGTTGTATTCATACGTGTCCAATAATTATTATAGTCTTTTAGTGGACTCTAACGATGGTTGTTTTTTCCTACACATTATGCCATTCAAGAAAAGAGAAAGAAAGAATAATTTCTTGGTGGCCAGTTATAAATTTCAGTTCATATTACTTTTTGACCGATTATAAAGTTGTATTCATACATGTCCAATAATTATTATAGTCTTCTAGTAGGCTCTAATGATTGTTGTTTTCTCAAAAAAAAAAAAATGATTGTTGTTTTCCATGGAAAAGTATTTGGAATAAGAAGATCCCTTCTCAAATGGCTTTCTTTGTTTAAACGGTTGCTTTAGGGAAATGTTTGCCGATTGATAATTTACATAAAATGAAGGTTTGAATATTGGATTGGTGTTATATGTGCAAGTGTAATGATGAATCGGTTGACCATCTATTTCTTTACAGTCTGGTTGCTAAGGATTTGTAGTCTATGGTTTTGGGTTTATTTGATGTAAGCTGGATTATGCCGCAATCTATTGTGGGGCTCCTACTTGCTGGCAAGGCAGGCTAGATCGTCATAGAAATGTAATATATGGTTAATTGTTCCTCATTGCTTAATGTGATGTCTTTGGAGGTAAAGAAATAGTAGGTGTTTTGAAAATAATAAAAGATTCATACCAAAACTCAAGCTATTTTTCCTTAGAATTTTATTAGATTGGTTGGCTACTTTGCAAAACCAATCATTCTCTTTCTTTCTTGATTTTCTTGATTCTTCAAGAGCATTCCGGCAATATAGTCAAGAAATGGGGGAATTCGGAGCAGTGGGTACTTGAATTACGTGATGGAAGGAGGGTTCTGGTTCCAATTCAGATCTCTTTGCCACAGTGTGAAGCTACTGAGGTATTGGAAGAGCAAAAACAGCTGGCCTTAGTTCCAATGAAGTTTTCAAACGTTATGAATGTGTAATCAACTCTTTTCAAAGAAGATGAAGTGCTAGTGGAGGACTAGATTTTGGATACCTATTCAAAGGATGTTGATCAGCCTCTAGCTATTGAACCACTTGCTTTTTCTCTACCTTTGGCCATGGCAGAACAAACAGTTGTGGATGTGGAGAGGTTTATGGGTGTGGATAGTTCAGAGAGGCAAGACCCTTACTTAGAGTGGTTTCAAAGGAGATTCAATTATTTTGATTGCTTCCTTGTCACGTCCCTAGAGGGTTTGGAAGATCAAGCAACATAATTTTTATTGGCTATTGAGGCTAAATTAGATCGGAGGGTTGATGTGAACAAGAAAACACATGGCTTAAAAAGTTCTGGGGTGAAAGGTTTAAGAGAGTTGAAGGGATTGTTCAGTTCTATTAATTATGGCTCTACCTTTGCTAGACGAAGTGGTATTAATAGGGATCTTGTTCTCTCTGTTTCTCAATGAATTTGATGTTACTTTCCTGGAATGTCAGGGGGGCTAAATGAAGTTGAAAAAAGGCTTCAGATTCGTAATTTGTTGCACTCTTGGAGGGTTGATATCTTGTGTTTGCAGGAGACCAAACTAGAATGGATTACTAATTGTTCGAAGTATATGCAGTTGTCCATATGTAGATTGGTTGTACTTGGGTTTTGAAGGTGCTTCTGGAGGTATTTTATTGATGTGGGATAGACGAGTTGTGGAAAAGGTGGAGGAATCGGTGGGGCATTTTTCGGTTTCATGCAAATTTAAAAATGTTGGTGACCAATTTGAGTGGGCTTTTACAAGTGTATATAGGCCAAATTTGAACAAAAGGCGTAGGATGATGTGGGAGGAACTAACTGGGCTAATCAGTTGGTGGGATTTGCCATGGTGCCTAGGAGGTGACTTTAATATAATCCATTTCCCATTAGAGCAACTAGGGGCTGCTAGTTATTCTCGAGCTATGTATGGATTTTCAGATTTTATCTCTCTTCATAGGTTGATGGATATATCTATAGAAGGGGGCCTTTACACCTGGTCCAATACATCCTCAACTTCTCGACTAATCAATTCCTTTTCTCCCCACTATTGGTAGATCACTTCACATAGTTTACCCAAAAAAGGATGTCTAGAGTACTTTCAAACCATTTTCCTATTTTGTTGGAGGGTGGGAGTCAACATAGAGGTAGAACTCCTTTCCGTTTTGAAAATATGTGGTTGAGGGTGGAAATTTTTTTCGACAAAGTGAAGACGTGGTGGGCATCCTATTTGTTCCAAGGAACCCCAAGTTTTATACTTGCTAAGAAGTTGGCTGTCTTGAAGTTGGATTTAAAAAAGTGGAATGAAACGGAGTTTGGCAATGTCACATATAAGAAACAAGACCTTTGGAGCAAGTTGAATATTTTGGATGCTAGAAAAGAGACCCATAGATTAACAGCTGAGGAGAAGTTAGAACAGGTTAATCTTCGTACAGATATTGAAAAATTGATTCTTTTAGAAGAGATTAGTTGAAGACAAAAGTTTAGGGTGTTGCACTTGAAGGAAGGGGATGCCAATACCAGATTCTTTCATAGAATGGCTAATTCTAACAGAAAAAATAATGGTATTGAAAGCCTGATGGTTAATGGTACATTGTCTTCTGATCAGGGCATGATTGCAGATTGCATTACTCAATTTTTCATGAATTTGTATTTTGAGCAGCAAGTTGATCGACCATTTCCAGATGTGTTGGTTTTCCCAATGATATCCGGCAATAAGGCGGATTGGTTAAAGAGACCTTTTGAAGATGCAAACATTTTTGATGTCATACAGAATTTTAATGGTGATAAATCTCGTGGACCAGTTGACTTCCCAATGGCTTTTTCCTAAGCTTGTTAGGGAATTGTCAATAGGGATGGCAATTTTTGCCCGACCCGTGGGTACTCGGCCCGGCCCGACCCTAATGGGCCGGGTTTTACCCGGTCCGATTAGAAATAGGGTCGGGTATGGGTTTAAAAAAAAAAAAACCCGAAGCGGGTTCGGGTCGGGTTCGGGTTTTATAAAAAAATCCGAGACCCGACCCGAAACCCGGCCAGGATAAAAACCCGATACACAGAAATTACAAAAATTACCCTTCTATATATATACACATATAAGCTAACCCTAAATCTAATCCCTCATTCTCCAGCCCAAAACTCACGCCTCCCTCACTTAGTCCTCAACCTCACAGCCCTCACTCCCTCAGTCACGCCTCCCTCACACGCCCTCACTCCCACTCTCACTCACTCTCCTCTCATGTCTCACGCCGTCAGCCACCAGCTGTCAGCTGCGCCTCTCTCATGCTCTCAGCCTCTCGGTCTCACTCTCTTTGAAGAAGAAGACGAAGACGAAAATCTAAGATTCTCGCCGTAAAGCCTCTGCGATCTCACCCACGAAGACGAAGACGAAGACGAACAACCATGGTGATATACGGCAATGGTTTTTGATGTTCTTCTTCCATTTTTTCTTTATTTGATTAGTGGGTTTGGGGATTTTAGATTCTTTTGTTTAACCTGTGGGTTTGGGGATTTAGATTTTGTTGTTGAGATTTGATTTGGTTTCTGTGAATAGTTTGATTTCAAATGTATTTGGTTTCTGTGAATAGGAAATTTGAATGGTTATGGTGGATTTGATTTGAGATTCATTTGGATTGGTTGTTTGTGCTGCACTGCTGTGATTTTTTTTCTCAGGAAAACTTTTTTTTTTTTTCTAATTGATTGGGCCACAGATTGGGCCACTGTTAGGGGTTGAAGATTGGGCCCTGAAGTGGCCTGGCTGGACGGGGCCCACGGGGCGGGTCTGGGCCCCGAAAAAAAAATCTGTTTAATAAACGGGCCGGGTCCGAGCCACAGGTCTTGGCCCGCGGGTCGGGTCCGGGTATGAAAAAACCCGGCCCGAACCCGACCCGTTGCCATTCCTAATTGTCAAACCTGGTCTTATGGCTGTATTTCATCATTTTTTTGCTACAGGTCAGTTTGAAAAAAAATTTAACGAAACTTTTATTACTCTCATCCCTAAAAAAATGCAGCAAGTGAGATTAGGGATTTTCGGCCCATTAGTCTTGTTGGGGGGGTTTATAAAATTATTGCTAAAGTCTTGGCCAACCGACTCCGCACAATTATAGGGGATATAATCTCAACATCTCAGAATGCTTTTGTGAGGAACAGACAGATCCTTAACCCTGTTCTTATTGCTAATGAATGCCTTGACAGTACATTGAAGACTGGGGTGCCGGGGCTGATTTGTAAACTGGATGTTAAGAAGGCTTTTGACCATGTAAGCTAGAGTTTTATTTTGCAAATGTTAGAAAGACATGGGTTCTCTACTAAGTGGAGACAGTGGATTTTCTTTTGTCTATCTAAAGTCTGTTTCTCTATTTTGATTAATGGCTCTCCTTGTGGGGTTTTTGGTAGCTCCAGAGGGTTAAGACAAGGTGATCTGTTGTCTCCCTTGTTGTTTGTTTTGGTGATGGAAGCTAAGCAATTCATGAAGGATGCTTGTCAGGCTTTAGTATGGGTAACTTGGAGGGAAGATCCTTGGCAGTGTCTCATCTCCTTTTTGCGGATGACACTCTAATATTTTGTGATGCTAACCTATAATAGATTTTGATTCTCCGTATGATTCTTATTTGGTTTGAGGCGGTGTCGAGTCTAAAGATAAAACTGGGCTAGTAAGAATTGGTTCCGGTTGGAGTAATGCATAATATTAACTTATTGCTAAATGTTCTTGGCTGCAAGTAGGGTACTCTTCCAATGAAATATTTAGGTCCTCCTTTGGGTGCTAAATTCAATGATAAGACTATAAGGAATCTGATTCTGGAGAAAATGGAGAGGAGATTAACGGGTTGGAAATGCTTGTACTTATCCAAGGGAGGTAGAGTCACTTTAATCAAAAGCACCCTATCTAATTTACCCACTTATTTTCTATCTTTATTTCCTATACCTGCTAGTGTGGCTAACTAAATTGAGAAACTTCAGCAGAATTTCTTATAAGGCAGTTTTGGTGATGAACCTAAATTTCATTTGGTTAAATGGCCTACTGTTTGTGCTCCTATTTCTTCGGGTGGCTTAGGGATAAGGAAGATAAGACTTTTCAATGAAGTTTTGCTTGGAAAGTGGCTATGGAGATATGGGATTGAGAATGATGCCCTTTGGAGACAAGCGACAGAGATGAAATATGGATGTGTATGGTGGGCTGGTGTACCAGATCTGGTAATGGTCCATATGGAAAAGTATCAGTCAAGGATGGCCTTTTTTCTCACGCCATATTTTGTATGATATTGGAGATGGGTCTAGGGTGAAGTTTTGGCAAGACCGTTGGTGTGGAGAGACATCTCTTGCTATTAGCTATCCTGACTTGTTCAGATTTTGTAGGAATAAGAAGGCTAGTGTGGCTGAGCTTATGAAGTCCTCCAATGGAGTCCTTTTTTGGGATGTGAGCTTCTTTAGGGGTGTGCATGCTCAGGAATTAGAGGCTATGTCAGGCTTCATGGAAACCATATATGGTTCTTTAATAAGGGGGTTTGGTGAGGATAAGATGTGTTAGATACCTAACAAAGATAAGAGGTTCATGGTTAATGATTACTATAGAATTTTAGTGGGCCCTACTATCTACGGTTTTGCTTGAAGAAGTATTTGGAAGCAGAAGATTCCCTCTTGAGTAGCTTTCTTTATTTGGACTGCTATTTTAGGGAAATGCTTGACGACTGATAATTTACAAAAAGGAAGGTGTGGATTTTGGATTGGTGCTACATGTGTAAGAGTAATGGTGAATTAGTTGACCATCTCTTCCTTCATTGTCCCGTTGCTATGGATTTGTGGTCTATGGTTTTGGGTTTATTTGGAGTAACTTGGGTTATGCCACATACTGTTTTGGGGTTGTTAGGGTGTTGGCAAGGTAGGTTTGGTCATCATCGAAATGGTTATATATGGTCCATTATTCCTCATTATTTAATGTAGTGTCTTTGAAGGGAGAGAAATAGTAGATGTTTTGAAGATATTGAGAGATCCGTTCCAGACCTCAAGCTTTTTTTTTTTAGAACTTTATTGGATTGGTCGTTTGCTTTACAAAAACAATCATTCTCTTGTTTTATTGATTTTCTAGATTCTTGCAATTGTTGTATTTGATTTGTTGACCCTTTGTACACTCCCTGTACACTAGGGTGTTCCTTTTTTTTATATCAATAAAACTTATTACTTAAAAAATAATAATAATAATACACCAACTTTCCCCAAAGTCTGAAATGGGGTCTAGGTTCATGATTCTCTTTGATCCTTTGTCAACTCTCATTAAATGTCATTCCATTCATATTTTCTCTATCAATAGTATATAAACCCCTCATCTCCTTCATTTCAAAGCACACGGAAACACTCTCTCTTCTTCGCTCTTGAGTTCTAGTGAAGTAGAGTAATCTTGTCATATCTTGATCTTCTTGAGACTCAAGGTATTGAGTGAGACTTTCTCTCCCTCTCCTAATTCTTCTTTTCTACTCCATCCTTAGGACCTCTACCAAAGCCTCCTCTTCCACTGTGTAGATCTTGCATATAGGTATAATCTATTTTCCTAACTTGTTTTTCATGTTGCTATAATGTTAATTTAAGATTAAAGCATGCTAGTGATTATTTAAATTCATTGAATATGTTTGAATGTTCATGATATTTTTAAATGTTCATATCGTTTTTCACATGTTCTTAGTTGTTCATCACATGTTCATGCATAACACTAGTTTTGATCTTAAATCCACATAAAAAATATGAAAAACATGTTAGTTTAATAATTCTCTCAAATTCTTGAATCTAGGATATCACCATCCACACATATTCTCTAGAATTTATTTTTCAATCCAAATGCAATTACCAATAAATGAAATTAGGGTTTATCACATGCACACACATTAAAATTCAACATGCAATCGAGTGATTTGGATGATATGATATGAATGTTGGCCACTATAGTCTAGAAGACTGGTTTCACCGAGCAAGATGGGTTCCTAACACATTCCCATCTTGTAACATAGCCTCTAAACTTTGATCAAGGGTTGATAGATCAATGTTTATCCATGTAATTTTCAATTTCTAGATTGTAACTAGGAAATAAAGTCATGTACTTTACCTTAGATTGTATTTAGGACCAAAGCCATGTAATTTCTCATGATCAATATACATTCATTTTCAAATTAATAAAATGATGAAATTTTCAATTATGGTTTTATTGTTTTTTTCAATAATTAAATAAGTAGTAAATCCATGGTAAAACACTTAATCTAAAGGAGAAAATATAATCAATCGAACCTCTATTTTGAGAGGCAATAACATAACTCCACCCATTCATGTGAGTTTGGCCCAATTTCAAAACGAGGCCAGGGGGCACAGTCTCTCACAATAATACATAACTAATTATAATCAAATGAGAGAAATGAATACACATTAGAGACTGTAGATTCAGCTCTGTCAGGACCTGGACAATAAATAAGCATAATATTTATCTATACATCCACAGATTTGCGTGCAACCTAATAATCATTTTGCATAGGAATTGACTGAATCAAATGTAAAGTTAATACGTATATAAGAGACCGTTTTAGAGATGCCAAGGTTTGGCCAATCTTTTGAAGTTTAAACGTAAATTTCAAAGTATTTTTCCAGTTATCTAACACTATCTCTAGTATGTATCAAACAATTTTATATATATACAAATATATATATATATATATATATTTACCAACACTTCCAACCAGGAGAAACCAAATTAACAAGACATTAATATTATTTAAACCTAAAAGAACAACCCCCAAATTTTTTTTTCTTGGTCTGTTTGGAAGTCTATATTGAAATTTTGATATATGGCTACAAAAGCAATTTAGTAAAATAACCACACGGCTTTCCCTAGTTTTTTTGAAACGACTCTCAATGTGACCCAGATTTTTGTCTTGAAAGTATTCACCTGCACATATCATCACGCACAAACACACTCTTGAAACAGAAACAGAAGCAGAAATACTAACATTAGCAAGTGTCCTGATCTACTCATCAAAACCATCCTTAGAAGATATAAAATGTTTATTTCCCCTTAGTATGTTTTAATTTACTCCATGTTCGCCACCACTCTTTAGTGCATAGTGCATAGGATTAGCAAAGCGCAAGAACTTAAGTAATTAGATGTCACATAACCAATTAAGATCTAAATCTATTGAGGCTAGACTCTTAACATATTCTCACACAATTTCTCAACTAAAGAGAATCATAAATCCCACACATGCAAGCTCAACCTTAGAACACTAAATCCCAATTATCACATTCACTTCCCTCAAGGAATCCTAAGAAAATAAGATTGAAACCATAACCTCAATTCAAACAATAGAGTGCTCATCAACAAAAAGTCAAAAAAATGAAGCAAAACACTCCATAAGCATAAAAAACAACATTCTTTTCAGGCTAGAATCTAAAACCATTATACCATTCTATAAATTTAACCAATTTATTTTTTACGAATAAATACTATATACATAGAATGTTAAGATAAAAAGAAACAATTACAAAGCTAAGGAATAAGAATAAGAAAGTGACTTACCTAAAGAAGCAAAACCGAGAGATCACGTGAGAAGTAAAGACCGCAAACAAAATAACCTGGATCAAAATATGATGGCGGAGTCCTGCTCCTGCTCCTGCGATTTCTTTTGCTAAGATGATATGCTGCTGCTGCCGCCGTTGAAGGATATGAAAAGTTGGGTTTCTGTTGGTTCCTTAGAAGTAGTGTTGTTTGTAAAGATCACAATCAATCAAGGCTTAGATTCCAAAATCCAGAAACTAAAAAACAAAAGCACAAAAATTTCATTGATGAATGTGGTTTTTGGATGAATCCCATGTTTCGGTTTCTCAAAAAAAAAAAAAAAAAGTTTTCTGAGAAGTGAAAGAAAGAACGAATAAAAAGCATGTTTTTTAGTTTACCCAGTTTTGGTTTGTTGGTGTTGAAGAGTCTTAGAACTTCTCTCATTGTTGCTTTCAAGTTCCAAATTCTTTTATTTTCTACGTGAAGGCTACTTCTTGCAGTGATTTCGTTACAATTTTTTGACTGTGTTTGTAGGGTAAGAATTTAGGTTGGGGGCGGCGAGTGACAACAATGTCAAAAGAATGTTAAACGTCCTTACGTCTGTGAATTATACATTCAACTCCTAAAACTTGATTAGTACTAAATTTTTTTAGATAGAGTTTTATTCGGTAAAATCTCTTGTTGTCCAATAAAAAAATTAGAGTTCAATTTGAAACTTTATCTAAAAAAATATAAGACTTAGTATCTTAGTTTTTTTTTTTTTTTTTTTTGCTAGTTGTGCTAATTTTGCAAACATATTAGTTATATAGTATCAATTGAAAGAAATTCGAGTTCCAATGTGAAAAATTCTATAGGAAACTTAAAAAAAGAAAAAAAAATACAATTCATGTTTTTATCCATTGAAACTCGAGTTCCAAATGATGATACGTAAATACTAATAGTGAAATGAAAGTTTTAACTCCCATTCGTCCACGAGGGTCGTCCGAGCCAAGAATGCAATAATGGTTGTACCTAGCAAAGTGATCGTCCAAGAGCATATGGGTTGTCCATAAGGCAAGTGCCTGGACGACCCCCAACACTTGGAAAATTCCATAGAGGTTTATTCACAAGAACCAATAAAATTGAACTACATGTTATCATTCCAAGGCATGAGAATAATCCTGGTTCATCGCTATGACTTCCTACTCAATACTTAACTTTCAATAACAATTATAGAAAAAATATTCTAACTCCTATAGCAATTGGGAAAGTTAATCTTGAAACTTCTGACCTCCACAAATACAGGGGAAGTTACAAAACAAGTAACCGCTTCAAGAGGCGCACACTATATAAACTCTCATTCACGACAAATGAAGGTAAGTTTTACATGACTCTTGAAAAGTTGGAACTCTAGAATTTAAGAGAGAAACTAACTTAAGCATCGGAGGGTTCTTGGTCGGTCCACCTCGGTCACCTTTTGATCGTGTGTTTTTCTTTTTAGGCCTTCCAAGCAACTATCATTCTATTGAAACTCGAAGCATTCAGCCTACTGATTTTTTGTGCATCATCAACTACTATGTTTCATTTTCAACCACATAACTAATATGTTTATAAAAGTAGCACAAGTGGCAAACAAGGCTCCTTAGCTTCACACCACATTAGGTTTCTAAATGAATTCAAACACTCGGTTTATGGTTGTTTTCAATTTAATTGTTCTTTAAAAAACATCACACTTATCTTATTGATCAATCAAATCAATTCATCTAAGTATTTGAATTCAATCGGAAAACCTAATTATTGATGCAAGGTGCAATTGCTATGTGTTGGTGAAATTTAAATGTTAGAAAGGTGAAAAGGTTATGGAAATTAAAAAAATAAAAATAAAAATAAAAATTTTGATTCAATGGTTGAGATTGAAACTGATTTTTAAAATTTTTAATCTCAACCATTAATTTATGACCGTCATCACCCTTAGCTGGTTTCAACTGTTTTCAATAGCCACCTATGGACTTTTGAGTGGCTAAGTTGTCTTTAAAAGTAGGGTAAAAAAAAAAAAAAAAAAAAAAAACTCTTTGTTTGTGTGTGTGTGTGTTCTGAGAGTAGGTAAATAATAAATTCCTTCCCCCAACCCAATGTAGTCAAATTAAATGATGGGTTGAGCCGTTACCTAGCTCAGCTCGACCCATGAATACTTTTACTTGTAACTTATTATTATTATTGTTATTGTTATTATTATTATTATTATTATTGTGGGTGAAAACTTGCAACTCTAGTTTACATAACACCTATATTACTAAGATATTGGACAATTATAGTTGATTTTGAATTAAATTGAAAATCAAAGTATCAAAAATGATAAATTTTTGTGTATTTCGTTGAATTGGTCTTTATAGGTCAATATTGATTCTCTCATTTTTCTCATACATAGAGCATGATTATTCTTGAGTACGAATGATTTGAAATTGTTTAATTAAAAAAAAAAGAAAAAGAGTTGCGGTGCTGTTTGGTTGCCAAATTTAAAAGCACTAGAAATTTTTTGGAATTCAAAAATAAGAAGGATATACATTGAAGACCAATTAATAGATGAAAAATAAAATTATTATAATTAATATTTAATATTTAATAAAATGTAAAAACTTGTTTCTTTATAATTCAAATGAATAATTCACTACAAAAAAACGTTTTGTGGCCATGTTTGTAAAACGCGGCCTTAGGTCAGAAAAACGTGGTCATAGGACGATTTGGCCTATAGCTGCATTTTTTTAGGCCGCGTTTTCAAATGTGGCCTAAACCCCGTGACTATAGGCCTGAGGGGTCTATGGCCACACTTTTTCAAACGCGGCCTAAGACTAGGACCTATGGCTAGGACCTATAGTCGCATTTAAAATGCAGCTATAGGATTGGACCAATTGCTGCGTTTAAAACGTGGCTATAGGTGAAAGCTATAACCGCATTTTAAATGTGGCTATAGGATCGGACCAATGGCCACGTTAGGACCTATAGCTGCGTTTAAAATGCGGCTATAGGATTGGACCAATGGCCGCATTTAAAAGGTGGCTATAGGTGAAAGCTATAACCGCGTTTTAAACGTGGCTATAAGATCGGACCAATGGCTTTCACCTATAGCCACGTTTTAAACGCGGCCATAGGACCTTTGTCTCCTAGTTTGAAGAGATATTTTAGCCACATTTAAAACGCAGCTATAGGCCACAAACCTAAATAAAAACATATTCATAGAAAATCAGATCTATAAACAAACTCGAAAAAATACAAGGCAAAATTAGTTTTACAAGTCACATATCTAAGAAAACAACAGCAACATCAATAATAATCTAGATTACGTATAGAGATAAATCAAGAACCAGCACATATTAAGATTCAAAGTAATCGATTATACAGATTCAAACAAAAACACAATGATGAAATCAAAGGCTATATAGAATCAGCTAGAGAGGCAAAGATTAAGAGCGATAAATCAAACCTGAGGGGAGGAAGAGAATGAGAGAACTGTGCTAAAACCCTAGCCACGAGAGAGAGAATATGAGAGAGTTTGAGAGAGAGAGAGAGAGAGAGACCAGTGAGGTAACGAGGAATGAAAGAAGTAGGGTTTGGAGGGTATCTATACCACAACTGGTTGTGATGGAGGGTGAGGATTGAGATAGGAGAGATGGAGGGTGAGGGTGAGGGTGAAGGTCGATGTCGGAGATGGAGGCTTGGAGGGAGAGGGTTGAGATCGGGCTCTTCAGAGATGGAGGTTGATGGAGGGTGAGGGTTGAGATCAGAGAGATGGAGGGTGAGGGATGAGATCGGGCTCCTCAGAGATGGAGGCTGATGTGTAGGAGAGGCTAGGGTTGAAAATTGTTGACCCAATACTATATATACAAAGCCTAAAGCCGTGTTTTTAACCTGCAGCTATAGGCAAATTCTGAGGCTGCGTTTAGTAAAGCCGTGTTTTAAACATGCGGCTTCAGACCAAATTTAAAGTCACGTTTTAAACACGTGGCTTCAGACCAAATTTAAAGTCGCATCTATAAAACGCAGATTTAGGCAGGCTAGAGCCGCATTTTATAAACGCGGCCATAGTTAAGGAAAAAAAAAAATTGTTTGCCAAAAAAAATGAAATATGAAAGGTCCTATAGCCGCGGGTTTTAAACGCAACCATAGCTCTAGTGTCTAAAACGCGACTCTAGCTCAAGAAAATGCGGCTTCAGATGCGTTCTATGGCCTCGCGTTTAAAACGCGGCTTTTGTTTTTTCATTAAGCCGTGTTTTTTATAAACGTGGCTTTAGTCCGTCTGGGGCTGCGTTTTTACAAATGCGGCCTAAGAGGGGCATTTTTTGTAGTGATTTATCAAATGAAATTCAACATTCTATTAAATTCCACATGTAATTTATAATTTATTTGTACTGAATTTCATAGTAACTTCTTTTTCATTGTAAAAAAAAATTCAGAAAATTCATCTTCCTTTTTTTGTTATGAATTGTAATTTTGACAATACTCATCACTGAAAATATTCATTCTGTAATTGCACTAGAAATTAAAAAGATAAACATAAGTACAAACATGTTAGCGCGTAGTTTTTTTTTTTTTTTTGGAGAGAGTTTCAACCTATGGCGTCCGCTCCTAATGATAGCTCTTTATCATCAAACCAAGACACCAATCAATTTTTGGTGTAGGCAGGGATTGAACCCCAGATCTTTTATACAACCATCAGAGACCTTACCAATTGAACTAACTGGAACCCACGTTAGTGTGTATTTATGATAGATGATTACACCATTATATGGTGCACCCAAAAAATACAATATCCCTGCTCAGTGGATGGTGTGGCTTCAAAAACCCAATATTTATTTTAGTAGAGAGACCATAGTTGGGTGAGGCTGTTGCTGGAAAGGTTAAGTATATGTTTATATGTTCATAAAGTTATGTCAAATCCCAAATAGGTGTGAGTTTGCCTATAAATACCAAGACCCACATTTGCATTCAGACACAATTTACCCAATCTATATCTCTTTGCAAACACAAGGTTGTGGTCAGTGATCATCACTCTAATAGTGCTGCATGTCATCCACATTAGGGACCAAGACAACCACTATATAAACTTATTGGTGAATTATTGATCTTCTCATCCTTATCAATCATTTAGAACAATTTAGAAAAAATGACGACAAAAAAAAAAAAAATCATAATGCATGATTAGACCTAATAGCATCCCATCAATTTTATTTTTGGAAAAAAAAACTAATGTGAAATATATTGATTAATAAAAAAAGATACACACACACATATTTGTCACACATGTTTATCTAGAGCAAGAAACTATCTTATAGTGGAAAATGAAAATAACAGAATAATTACACGAAGTCCTTATCCTCTTATTTCTCAAATTGCCCCAAATTTCTTATGCATTAGGGAAATATTTATGTATGTTAAAACAATTTTTCTGCATAAAGCACAAAAAAAAAAAAAATTAAAAATATGAAATCATCATATAGTCTTATATATATATATAACTTGAAAAAAATTATACGATTTCGTATTTAAAAAAAAAAAAAAATTTATGACCTCTTTTAGTATAAGATCAATTTAAATTTTTGGAGATTGAAAATAATATTGGATAATATGACACTTGAATGGACCATAATCAAATTGTCGAGTGATCAGAACTCAAACAAATATCTCCAATTTGTTTAATCAACAATTCTGCTATCAATTGATTGATTTAGATGCTAGGCTCTAGAACGTTAATTTTTTCTTGGGAGAGTTTTCCTTCTAGCAGATGGGAACGTTAATTAAAGCAAAGCTCATTATCTAATCTAAATGTCGAGGATAAGCTTATGTAGAGTATAGAAAGCAACAAAGTCGAATGAGCTTTTTGCACGAAGTGCAATATCATCTTGGTTGTGTGCAATAGCTTCATAAGGTGGAGTGGGGACGGGAGAGTCTTATGGAAGAAAAAATTAAATGTTTCAGGCGTACATACCCACCTCTTTCACAACACGGGAAATCCATGTACTGATGGATCCAATGTGTTGTAAGGGGTTAGATATATATACTCGAAACATAATATACCTTCTTGTATGGAATAGGATTCAGTTGTTGAAAAACCCTCAAAAGATCAAGATTTTTCTTGTGGTGAGCTTTGACTAATAGCCTTCCTATGATCCATAATCTGGTTAGATGTGGTATCCCTAGTTGATCCAATTTGTGTGCAATGTGACTAATCTTATTGAAAATTAATTAATTATTCATGCCCTATGGTCGTGTAATGTAACAAATGAAGTTTCAATGGTTTGGTATGTAAAGATCCACAGTAAAATTACAATGTTTGGCTGAATCCACAAGAATTAGGAATTTGTTCAAGCTAAAAGGCAACAGAAAAAGCTTTGAGCTGTTTTTCTCTTTAATTACTGGAACTATTTGCTCAAATTTTAAAGGTCAAAAGTAAACTGTACGAGGCTAGTACAAAATTTCATGGGCAACTGCTTAAGCCATCACCCGCTAATAAAATATTACAAATAAATAAAATTACAATATGGTAGCAATCTATGATTTACATACAACAATTTATGAAGATGACATTAGATCCCTGCAGTGCATTTTACAAATTGTGTAATATGGATGGAAGATCTTCCATCCGATGTATTGTCTTCTTACCATGCTGATTTAGCTAGTATTGCATAATTTAATGCACCACAGTGCTGTTTCTCAAAAAAAAAAAAAAAAAAGAAAAAGATCCCTGCAGTGCAAATCAAACCTTTGGCGTTTTGGTCACTCTTTTAGAAGAAATACCACTACAGAGATTCTTCAAATCCTATACCAAGTCAGCCCCATTATAGTTCTCTTGCAGGTAAAATCCACAACAAATGCTTGCTTTCCTTTGCAGGAGCTGGACTCTGTCTGAGGGAAAGAGTGACTGTACACAATCCTCTGTGATTTCAGTGTATTTCCATAACCCAAAAACGCAGATGAAATGAGTGTGTTCATGTTAGGAGACAACGGAAAATTCCTTCTGCTGCCTGGGCATCATAACAACCAACTGCAACTTGCCTAGAGAACATAACTTTACTGGATTCTTAAATACTGAAACCATTGCAACATTATTTTTACCTAACAAAACATGTGCAATGTTGTATGATTCACCCTCTTCAACTGCAAATTGCCACTCTCTTGTTGATATATTGAACCAGTCTTTGGTTCAAGATTTAGTTGCTTTAACTTCAATGTACTCCCTACTACTCTCCTCCCCTACTATAATGTCGTAAGGTAACCCAGTTTCAAAATCTTCATTAACCCACTTCACTGCTGTCCCACCAAATTTCCCAATAATGTATTTGAAAGCAACACTCTCACCTATTCTCCCCGTTTGCATGGCTTGTGCTGCATTGGGGGTACCAAATCTAAGATGATCTCTACTGCTAAAATTAGATGCACCCAACTCAGGGCCATCAGACACCAGATCTAAATCAACAGGATCAAATTCAACATGCATGGTGGAAACAGTATGATTGGGAGCATGGCCAGACTGATCAGAATAAGTTGAACTGCAAGCATTGCCAGACTGATTTTCCAAATTGGCTGACAAAACTAAAGCTTTTGAAGCTGCTGCAAAATCATCTTCAATGGTCCAATCATCTTCAATTGAGATAGGAACATTATCAGTTTCCATGACTGTGCCTTCAGAATCATCCTTCCGTGGGCTGCCGCTAGGCTGTGCAGCTGTTGCCTGAGTCTTAAAACCATTTAAACGAGCATAACTAAAACCAGGTGCAGTTTTCCAATCCACAGGCGGCCAATTTGAGTTATTTCCAGCCTTCTTTTTGGACTTTGTCGAATCAAAACTTGTTTGGAGTGAGTCATCATTCTTTGTCCGTGAAGGTATGGAAGGGAGGGACCAAACAGATTCTTCATTAGAAAGCTTAGAAATCTTTTGGCTATTCAAGATGAAAAACTCTGTTTGCTCCTCAGTAGAACCTGATTCAGCCATGGTTGTGATCATGTGAAGGAAATTTGCCAAGTGTAAATCAGAAGTTCCATCAAATAACAAACAAGACAGCTCCATAAATAGGGCATGAGAATCGGATTCTTGGGTTGTGTACAAAACGTTGTCCTGTAAAAGGCATACGATAAGGATATAAATGTTGGAAATACCCTCAAATTCTAATAAAGCATACATTGCAAAGTATAAAAGGAGGTTTAATGGTACTCATTTTAGTAAACATCAACTAAAAAGAGAGTACTGAATTAGTGTTGAAGGCTGACATACATCAGTCCAAAAAAGGCTTCAACGTGAAAGATGTGTATGGTTCAACATAAGTATATTGTGGTTTTGTTTGGAAGCTAAAAGACCATAAAACTTCAGAGAAAATTTTGTTGAAACACCTTGATTTATTGTTCAAATGTTACAGAGCCATTAGGTGAAATGATATTTAGGTTGGTTTATTCTGGTGAGGGGCTTGATTGGTGTTTAAAATAGTACTCATGTAAGTTTAGTAACCATCAACTAAAAGGAGAGTACCAAGTTAGTGTTGGAGTCTGACATATTTTATTGATTTGGAGGCGTCAGTCCAAATAAGGGCTTCAACTTGAAAGATGTCTATGGTTCAACATAAGCATAGTGTGTGTTTGTTTGGAAGCTAAAAGACAAAAAAACTTCAGAGAAAGTTTTATGGAAACACCTCGATTTATTGTTCAAATGTTAGAGCACCATTAGGTGCAATGAAATTTGGGTTGCTTTATTCTGGTTGGCGTTTGTATGGGATTCTGAGTGCATGTATGTTTGCGAGTCTTTGTGAGAGTTATTTCCTGCACCCCCACCCCCCCTAAATGCACAAGATGAGAGAGCAAACAGCCATGGCAACCCTACCTGGGCATGACCATAGTCCCTAACACTCCAAGATACCAATGCCTGAAGGACCTTGATGCCAAAATGGCCACAGGCAGTCCCCCTCAGGAAGGTTTAGTCATAACCTAACCTCAATCTCATCCAAAGGCACTAGGGGTTTTAGCTTTTAGGTAGGAAATAGTTTAGGTTTGCGAGTTGCGCCAGTTAATTGAGTGTTCAAAATTTGCATCTTTACGCTAGAAAGTATGATTCACTTTCCCCACCATGAAGACCGTAGATGTGCATCTTCTCTTTATTTTCCACAATATTTCAAAATTTTGAACTATGGTAGTATATTTTGGTTTATGATGCTTGTAAATGTAGGCATGGAGTTGGTTGAACCACGTTTCTTAAATCTTCTTGTCATGTACTGATCATTATACTTTTATCATTTGTGGGAGTAGGCTTCTGCTAGCCCCAAAGTCATTAATTGATATAAAGTTTCCTCTATTATGGCAATAGCTAAAAAAGAGAGACAGATAATATATTAATACCCCCAACAGTGACAAATATCACACAGCATGATTTTCAAATTGTGAAAACATTAGCAAAAAAACTAGTCTAAAAACAGAATATATCTCAACTAGAAGGATGAAAGTAAAATAAGCCAACATCACAAATCTCCAAATTCCAGCAATAGCAAGTGCAGAAACCTTGTACAGCATAACATTAGCATGTTCCAGTGTAGTTTACCAACTTTTTAATGCTTAAAGTAGTTCCAAAGTTCTAAATGTCCAAAAGTGGTTGCAATTTTAAATACAAGCATCCTTCATTAGTTCTCTTTATGAGTGGTATTTTGTATCATGTCTTGCCGATAGTATTTCTATTCACTCCTTCATAGAGTCAACTCATATGTAGATATTACCCCATTGTAAGTCTTTAGGCTACTTCGTGTTTCTTTTCACGACGTAGTCTCTTTTCAATAATATTAATTTAACTATCCAAAAAAAAAAAATTATTAAAGGCTTAGAGCAAACATAATCTGTCTGGGTTTTGTATCAGTTTTGCTCGGAGTTTGTTTTTAATATGCTATTTTCATTTCTTTCTAGGTAAATAGGGGGGGGGGGGGGGGGGGAGACGGGGACTGGTAAGGTTTGAACCCCAATGCCTAGACATCATAAGAAGTGATGGAACCACTGGAGTACCCCCTTGAACCCCAAGTAATATGCTATATTCATGTGTGTGTCGTGGGTGTTTTTTTTTGGGGGGGGGGGGGGGATAGAGAGAGAGAGGACATGGAACAAAGGATTTCATCACATACCTGAAGTAAGCAGCTACATTCAATTCGCTTCTTAGATGCATGTGAATCACCACAACTTTTTATGACATTCCTGTAGTAAAGCTTTTCAACAACAACAACTTGTGAACAATTCAAAAGACCGAATCCAGACTGCTTCAGTTTTACATATTTATCAGGATTTATCTCCTTAATTTGGTCTAGACAACCAGTTGGATCATGCCAACATATTTCTTCAGGAGACAAAACATACCAGGTACCACATCCTCACGACTAGAGCCAAATGCATAGGGAACCAATACACAAGATCCAGAATGTAATTCCTCAGTGATTTTGTGCCTTGAAGTAGCCATTTCTTTCCAGATGAATGTGTATAAGTTTGACATTTGTGATATGCTGGCATGAAAAAAAGTTGGACCCATTTAGTTGGTTGAAAGACTCAGAAGTATTTTTATAAGTGAAAGACTCAAAAGTATAGACTAAACAAATAATAAATGGAAAATAGATACAACCCAAGCATGCTAAGATGTCAAAAAAGTGCACGTCTAAAGCGTATATTAAAAGCAAGTGTTCCATAAGTAAATAAGATATCATTGTAATTTGTAATAGGAAGAGGAAAAAGTAAAGTCATCCAAAAAAGAATAAGAAGAGGAACAGATGAAGGTATGAGCAAAACATGTAAAAACCTCTGGTTCTGGAAAGCAAATATAGATGAAAAGCATCTCAATGCAAATCTGTCAAATTATACAGCAATAAGACAATAACAACAACCAAGTCTTAGTCCCAAAATTTTGGGTTTGGGGTCAAATTAATCTATATCTGAGTCAGATATAGATCCTCAACAAACTAATCAAGGTCAGTCACATGTATTTTTTCTTATCATTCTACCTATCCAAAGTCATACTCTCCATCACCTCCTTAATTGACATATCCTTTTTTAATACTTCTATTAATGTTATTTTAGGTCTTTTCAACCTTTTTTTTTTCATANCATCACTCCACTTGAGAAACACTTGGGAAAACCTGAGACATGAAAGAAACTCTTAAGTTTCACCACAACAAACATTAATTGCAACTGTGATTTTGTTTCAGATTTGGTTACTTACTGCATTAGCTGCTTGTGAAGGCAAAGTAACAGTCGAAAGCTGGAGCAAAATTTGTAGGTAGCTACGGAGAGGAGGGGTCTCATATACTCCACAGCCGTCAATGAAAAAGTAAGGAAGGCCTGGATATATATTGCTCAGTGTCATTTTTAAGGGGCAATGAGTCACTTCTGTCAAACTGCTCTGAGGATTTATCTCCTTAATTTGGTCTAGACAACCAGTTGGATCATGCCAACATATTTCTTCAGGAGACAAAAACATACCAGGTACCACATCCTCACGACTAGAGCCAGACGCATAGGGAACAAATACACAAGATCCAGAATGTAATTCCTCAGTGATTTTGTGCCTTGAAGTAGCCATTTCTTTCCAGATGAATGTGTACAAGTTTGACATTTGTGATATGCTGGCATGCAAAGAAAGTTGGACCCATTTAGTTGGTTGAAAGACTCAGAAGTATTTTTTATAAGTGAAAGACTCAAAAGTATAGACTAAACAAATAATAAATGGAAAATAGATATAACCCAGGCATGCTAAGAGGTCAAAAAAGTGCACGAATAAAGCGTCTATTAAAAGCAAGTGTTCCATAAGTAAATAAGATATCATTGTAATTTGTAACAGGAAGAGGAAAAAGGAAAGTCATCCAAAAAAGAATAAGAAGAGGAACAGATGAAGGTATGAGCAAAAGCATGTAAAAACCTCTGGTTCTGGAAAGCAAATATAGATGAAAAGCATCTCAATGCAAATCTGTCAAATTATACAGCAATAAGTCAATAACAACAACCAAGACTTTGTCCCAAAATTTTGGGTTTGGGGTCAGATTAATATATATCTGAGTCAGACATAAATCCTCAACAAACCAATCAGGGTCACATGTATTTTTTCTTATCATTCTACCCTATCCAAAGTCATACTCTCCATCACCTCCTTAATTGACATATCCTTTTTTAATACTTCTATTAATGTTATTTTAGGTCTTTTCAACCTTTTTTTCTCATTCCCTTAATTTGAATCCACTCATCTATTAAATTATCAACAAATAAATTTCCAAGAAATCATCTAAATTATATAAACCGCAGAATAGCCATGCAAGGAATTTCAATCCAGCATTGACTCAAGAGCTGACTTACACATACATGTTCATGGCAAGTGGATAACATGAAATCTAGAGAAAAAAGCATTAGATTAGTTCCTATAGCCAGCAAGAAAGAACATTTACTAAATTAAATAATCTTACTTTCAGATGACATTTTTAAAGATCTAAACTGGCAATAAGAAGCAGCAATACCTGGCCTTAAAAGGTCTCTGAGAACCTCTCCACACTTTCAGAATTTCCAAAATGTCATCCATTGCAACTTTAACCTTAAACCCAATATCACTTACTAGCTTCCCGTTTCGTACCTGTTCCCAAAAAAATAATAATAATAGCTCAGTAAGGAACTATAAAAATCCATGTGAGCTAAATCCTCCCGCCATAAAGGGAGATGCAGCAGGTTCTTAAAGAAAAACCCCCCCACCCCTCCCCCTAAAAAAAAGAAAAGAGGAAAACAAATTGGTTACGCTCTACCTATACACCCCAAAAAGATATAGTAGTAAATAAGGAATGGTGCAGAAAAGAGAAAGTGGTTGGCCCCTGATGAACTCACTTTCTTCTTGCATACAAGTGCGAACTTTGTGATGAAAGCTTATTTCATATAACATTATTTTCTAACCAAAACTGGATCTCCAACAATCTTTCATCTTTTTTCTGTAACAAAATGTCTAATCTGTTCCATATTTTTCATAAAACTGAGAATTAACTGCCCAAAAAAAAATCCTATTGGCTGATGTAGCAAATTGAGCTTCACACCCTTTCTCACTCGATGTACAATGCTTTGGCAAAGCAAGCGTAAAGAAACAAATGTGTGTGTGTGTGTGTGTGTGTGGGAGAGAGAGAGAGAGAGAGAGAGAGAGAGAGAGAGATGCTCCTAAAGCAAGAGCTGTCTGCTCAATACGGCTCTCAATCTCATTGTGCAGAATGACCTTTCTGATAATTGTAGCAACCTTCAATATGTTTGCATCACATTCTAGTTCTTAACATCATAGTGGAAGTACTCATGATAATTAAACCAATTCAAAGGCTGTCTCCATAATAAACGATACTCATCCAAACCAAAAGGCTAGCAAATATATTGCACCTTTCACAATATTTCATGCATAAAAGGAAGAGAATTTGTAAAGAATATAAATGACAACTAGATATGCTCCCATCACAAAGGAATCAAAATTGAAAAAAGTTTAATCAAAGTAAAAAAAAGATGAGAAGTGCAAAAGATTATATCTGGTGTGTATCATACTAACCTTCGGAACAGCATATGGAGCAGAAGCACCAAGAATTGAGCGTACTGCTTCACAATCGTAAAATAAATCTTTGGGATAGTGAAGCTCATCATCCGTGCCAGATACTACCCACTGGACATCACTAATGCTGCTCATAAAAGAAGACTTGAAGGGTTTGCTATCTCCGCCAGAGTTAATATTGCAGTAACCCATCACTTTGTCACTAAAACAACTATCCCATAGTGTATCAAAAATCTCCAACAGATATATACAACTTTGCTGCATGCAATTTTTGGACAATACAGATATTAAGTGGACCAATTCATGAGATTCCCAGTCTTTGGCAATTGATTCAGGGGAAATCAGATCTCTTTCCCACATGAGATTCTTAAAAATGATATGAGATATATCAGAAACAGTCTTATCAACTTGATTAATTTGCACAAAATCCACAACACCTAATTCCTGGAAAAATTCCCTCCATTTTTCCAGTCCACATGAGAGTGATTCAGTAACTGGATGCCTCAAATAAGTGCTGTCAACTTCATGCCATTTCATATCTACAACATTAATCAACATATTCACATTGACTGGATTTCCATATTCTTTACTAAAATGAATTGGCACCTCAACAAGTCGTTGAAAGCCCTGATTTGTTAAAATGAAAGCTTTATTTCGTAATTGGGAGATTATGTACTCCCTTTCAACATGACAATCAGGGCAGTTAGACTGTAGGTGGATCATTACAAAGCAAACATATTCTGTCATCAAATTCTTGTCCCTATTTGTAATTCTGTCATCAGATACAGCTGGCAAGATGTGCACCTTCACAATTTCATGAGCAGACAACCACTGGACACCAATTCTATGAAGCAAGTTGGTAAGGTTACCTACTAAACTCACATCCAAGCATGAGGTATCAACAGTTGATGCAGAAAGGAGGGCAGGATTCACGGTTCGAAGTTTAGCAAATAAATTTGGGAAAGCTTCAAGTCCATGCCTGCCATCAAACCCTGCGCTTAAAGCATCAGATTGTAACCAGATTGTACCTTCATTCACTGAACTGTATGTACCATCTGAAAGAGGAATAAATGGTATTTTCTTAAGGTTCTCTATGAGATCAATTTCTGCATCAGAATTAAACAAAGTTTGCCTAGATGAATGGAATGACATTGTATAAAGTGCATTTAGCCAAGAAGACAACCAATACAGGCCCATGGAATTGATGCCATTCTCCACATGACTCAGAGAGCGTATAAATTGTAGTAGAATTTTAGGACCATATTCCTCAATACCCAGTGCCCTTGCTAATGAATCAGAAATTTGTATATTTCTATCCAAGAATCCAAGGCCAAGGTGCTCACTAAGCATACTATCAGGAAGAAGAATGCAAGCCTGTTCATTCCAACCTCTTAGAACCTTGCAAGGAGGAGCCCATCTGTCGTTCCCTCCTTCCAGAAGTAAGCAGTTTGTCATACGTAATTTTGAAATAATCAACCGGGGAAGACTTGAAAAGAAACCATGAACTTCCCCAACAAGCGGAACAAAGCTCATGAAAGCGGATACAGCCTTTCCAGGATTCTCTCTAAAACACGGAAGAGCGCAAAAGGATCTCTCAGCATCAACAAACAAACCAGGAAACTCCGACAATAACCACTGATTCCAGGGACTATCTCCATCCACTTCCTCTCTAGATGATGGAAGAACAAAATCACCTTGAAGAATAAATTTCAGACCATAAGTCCTTAAAGGAAGAAATGCAAAAACAGGCCACTGGTCTAGAAGTGGAGTGTAATCCCCGTCAATTGATTCCTGCAATGTTAATGCTATAGAGATCTCTGTCGTTTGCACATCACGACGAATGACATCTGTCCACAACTTCTTTGACGCTACAAACCATGTCATTTTCTCTTTTCCATGTGAAACCCTTATGATGCCATTTCCCACAATTTCTTTTTTCATCACAATAAGTGAATCATTGAGCAAGTTTCTAAACTTAATGCACTTAAGCCGGTGAAGAAAAAGCAATAAAGATGGGTGAAGATCTGAAAACATAGTGATAATGCTGTTCACGACAATACTGTCCAAAAATCTTGATCTAAAAGGAAGTACAATGCAAGTGTTCCAGCATTGATCATCCAAATGATCAGAGTCACTAGATGCCAGCCTACTGAACAAGTCAATATCACAAGGAAGTACTATTGTAGGCAAAACAAAACCAATCTGACCCTCACTTATATCAAATTTGACATGAAACCCATTAGAATGAATCTCTGGAGCATCTGTAACCTGCATAAAGAACATCCAAATTGATGAATGTTGATTATTTATGGTTTATAACCATTAGTTTGATAATAAAAAAATTCCGTCAAAAAGTAACTCAAGTTTCTATGTAAGGATACCACATTCAAACTCTATGCCAGGATTCACACCATAACACTTTTCACCACAATTACAATTGTCTAACAAAAGTAGAGTGCGTTAAACAAAGACTTTGACACACTTGGTAAAAATGAAAAACATCTGAACACTATTCGAATCATGTTTATATTCTTTGTGGGAGATAGCCTTTAAGCATCAATTTTAATCATCTTCTTCTAAACTTCATTCAATTTTTCATGTCCACTCCTGGAATATTAAGTCATAACCCTAAGCAAAAAACTAATTCTTAAGCAAAAGATCAAATTATGTCAATTACATTTTAACCAATGTAAAACGCCCAATAACCACAATAAAGCTTATGAATGCATGTGACAGATGAACACAGTCAACAAAAGATTGATTATATTGGAGATGAATGTCAACAATAGATTATATCATCTGCTTCTAAAGCATAATACACAAGATTTAATAATTGGCTTCTGAACTTATTGCAATTGTTAGTATTCACTCCTGGAGTTTGAGAAGCATAACCTTTGGCCAATGTTTAAATTATATGTAAGGTAAATTGCAAAGTCCACCTTTGAAGTTTGGTGTTGCTTGGATTTTACACCCTGAAATTTGAAAAACTTGATTTACACCCCAAAGTTTGGTTCCGTTAGCAAAGTCACACCCTCGGTTAGTTTTGGGTGTTAAGTCACACCTCATCACGTTGACATTTATTTTTTTGGGTGCCAAATCAGCCCTTAAACAGAGTCATTTTGCCCAAAACTCATAACACAAATTAATTGCAGATTTTTTTTTGATAAGTAAGAAAGATGTATATAAAAACTGCTAAATGCAAAGTAGGGCACAAAGCATATTAAAAAGTACAAAAAAAGAGAGAAAAGCAAAACCCCATGAACACCTCATTCCCATATCCGTTAGCTTAAACAGAGTCATTTTTCCCAAAACTCATAACACAAATTAACTGCAGATTTTTTTTTTTTCTTATTTGACAAGTAAGACGGATGTAAATAAAAACTGCTAAATGCAGCAAAGTAGAGCACAAAGCATATTAAAAAGTACAACAAAAAGAGAGAAGAAAAACCCCATCAACACCTCATTCCCAAATCCATTAGTTTTTGTTTTTGTTTTTTTTTTTTGTTAATCAAGTGACAGTAACAAATTCATTTCTTAGAAAGACAAAAGATAGGCAGATTAGTCAAACAGTTGGCGTGGCTCACTCAGCCCAGATTGGAGCATTCAACAACTCAAAAAGTTATGATCTTCAACACAACCAGCAGATACCCAGGATTATAAATAAAATAAAAAATAAAAATAAAAAACCCAAAATCAAAGGATATTAAAATAGCAAATGATAAATCAATAGAATTCAGGGGAAAAAATTTGAACTAAGAAGAAAGAAGAAAAGGACAGCATGAATAGGAGGAATACGTGGGGAAAAAAAAGTAAGATCTGGAGGCTATGAAGCACAGGTGTGTTTCCAAATTCGGGTGCAAGACTCGGCAACTTTTAAAAAAGTAGGGTGCGGGTGCGCCGGAGTGCGGCGATTAAAAAATTATTAAAAATATTTTATTTATATTTTCTATATATTTTTACTATTAAAATATTCTTAAAAAACACATTACTATACCTTGATTCACAAAACAAAGAAAGAAGAAGGCAAGAAACACAAAACAAAAAAGAAAACACAAAAGAAGCAACAAATATTCAGAATAAAATTGAGGAAGGACAGATTTAGGATGTTTATGCATCATTCAAAGCCGATTTTGGCTGTTCCGGCATGGTTCAAGGCCGATTTCGACCTGTTTCGGCCGTTTTGGTTGCCGGCCAATACGACCCGATTCGGCCGATACGGCTTGATTCTGACTGAATTTGCCTAGTTTGGCACGAATCGAAGCCAAGTCGGCGCAAATCCAAGGAAAAAAAAAAAAAAAAAGCTCAGACGCAACACCGACGCACGGGCACCCGCATCGGATTCCGGTGCGACACCCTCCCAGCCGCATCCGTGCTGCATAGTCTGGAGGTTGGAATGGGGTTAGGATTAAAAAGATGATATTGTTAATGAAAACAAAAATTGGAAGAAAGAAAAGTAAAGTTGAGAACATAGTACTTATCTGTGATCAAAGGGGCGCTTGGTGAAAAAAAAATTACTGTGCTGCCAAAATTTTTTAAAAACAGATTTGGGAATGAGGTGTTGGTGGGGTGTTGAGTTTGAGAATAGCTGTGAAATAGTGTCTCATTAAAATTTAGTTTATGTTGTGAGTTTTGGGAAAAAGGGCTCCGGGCTAATTTGGCCAAAAAAAAAAAACATGTCAGCATGACGAAGTGTCACTTAACTGCCAAATTAACCGAGGGTGTGATTTTGTGAATGGAACTAAACTTCAGAGTGTAAAATCAAGTTTCTCAAACTTCAAGGTGTAAAATCCAAACAACTCCAACCTGTAGGGTTGTACTTTGCCATTTGCCCTTATATGTATCAAAAACAATGTTAATAACCCTGGGTTAATGAATCCAAAAACCAGTATAAAGCTTTGCGCTGCTTGTGATACTTGAATATCGACAGTTTGATTGATCATGATCCAAACCAAGTATATATCCCAAAATAACATAATGAACCATACAATAAGAAAATGCACAAAATAAATAGGAAATAAATGAGGGATAAGGTCCTTAGGGTATTCAAGAGGATTCTAATCCAGAGCAACATAATAATCCAGTGAATTGATGGAGCTTGACCAGAAAAGACTCCTTCAAAAGCATGAAATCTTTAAACAAAACATATAAGTAAAATAGCACAGCAACTTTCAAGAAAAGAATACAAGCACCCAAATCAGATAGAGATTTATCTGAGAAAACATTGAACAATAATTTGAGGTCTAGATGGTTCACTTAGCAACAAATAGCCAAGAAATCAAAGCTTCTGTAACTTTAAAACATATGATATCATGATACTTTCAGGATTAAGCCTTAGGTTCAGTTAAGTTGAGCTTCTCGATTCTATGACTTTCTTTAAAACAAATATTCTAAAGTAAACACAAAATAAATAAAATCACTTAAAATTGAAGAGAAAAATAGAAAATTTTAAAATAATAAAAAACAAAGAATGATGACAACCCAAGTACTTGGCCAATGCCCTATCATTTTTTTCAATAAATTTCTTAATACTTGTCCCAATAATATATGTGTGTGTATGTGCACGCACGCACGTGATAATAGTTTTCTCCATACATACCCGGAAGACCGATTTGAAACCAATGCCCTTCTTCCCTATATACCCAGCATTAGATCCTTTCTTTGTTGAATTTCCAACATCACAAAGTGCTCTGATGTTTTGAGCTGAAAAGCCTTGCTCATTATTTAGGACAATAATGCCAGAGTCTTGAAGAATGAATGTCAGAGTTGGTTCCACATTTTCCAAATAAATATTATCATCAGCATTTTGAACCTGAGGAAAAATGAACAATAAATATATTCGTTTATTAAAATAAAGGCTTATAAGCAACCTAATTTGTGCTTAATACCTTTAATGAAATTTATCTTCAAAATCAAACCAAAAAAGATTCCATACAATTGGGGTTGCAGTCTGTATCAGGATGTACAATAAAGCAAGAATGGTACAGATGACATTAAGTCAAATGATAAACTAGATATGGCCAACCATCTGGGTTACTCTTAGCTTTTTACAAAATCATATAACAGTAAAAAGAATAGAAAGTGAGAATAAAAAACCATACAACCAGTAGTCACAATGGTTCAACCATATTATCACAATAAAATGTGAAGTAGGGAAATTGTCATTTCCTGATACTCAAGGGAAGGGGTTGGTGTGATTTCCACCATTAGTTATTTTGTTGATTTTAGCTGAATTATTAAGTATAAGATAATAATGTTATAGGTTAATGCCTTTGGAGAGTGAGTTCATCTTATGCAGTGGCTCATTGTTCTCTTCTTTGGAATTACGTCTCTAAATGGGAAAATTTGGGTGAAGGGGGTGGAAACACAAACTTTAGTTGCAGTTATTGTCAATGTACTTTAAAAGATTCTATTGTCGTTTGAAGGGTTATTTGCTAAAAAATTAATAAGTAGGGATAAAACCATGTCCTAAAGGGTCACCAAAGCATCTTTGAAAGATACAAAGGATGGAAGAAGAGGCTGAACAGAGAAAGAAGCCTAAACAAGTCACATCACCTACTTGGGAGCCAATTCAGCTCAGAGGCAAGTCCAAGCTTCACAATGTTGGTTCCTGAGAGCATCGAAAAATTCAAATTGCTAGGATGTAAGTTCTATTCTGGTGACTTTCCATTCCACTTTGCTAGAAACCCACATCATATTAACTCTTACACCAAATCAGCTAATAATATGATTGTGGGTTTTGCTCCTCTGAGTTACACTGCTTTGAAAATTACTCTTCCAAATAGAACAAATTGAAAGTTTTTTTACAAAAGGGGCCTTGAAGCAAAAAAGGAGTGGGCTTTGTATTTGATGGGTGGACAGAGGCATAAAGAAAGCCTCTTACCAATTTTATGGCTGCTTCAAAAGGGAGGTCAATTTTCCTAAAGTACCTCAATATGTTTTCCAAGTCATAATTCAGTATGTTGTGAACAAATGACTTGATAGCAGGCTTGGATGTAATTTAGATATTGAGCTCGAACTCAAATGGCACTAACTCCTCCCACAAGAATAGGTAAAAGGTGAAGTCATCACAGGGTTTAAAACTCAATACGTGCACATGCAACCAATTTAAAATTAATAAATAAAAAAAGGCATAAGCCCATATTAAAAAGGATTTTTTTTTCTAATGCACTTGATGCGCAGGTTTGGTTTTGGTGAAAAGTGGAGGAAATGGATTTGGCTTTGTGATTCACAATTCTTTTCTTTTTTTAATAAATGGCAGGCCATATTCTTTGGAGGTTCAAAGAGCACTGAGACAAGGGGATATATTATCTTCTCTCCTCTTCATATCGGTTATGGAACTTTTTAGCATAATGTTACACACAAATGTTGGTGTAGGCTATTTAACTGGCTTTTAGGTTGAGGGAGGAGAGGATATGGTGATCTACCATTTGGAATTCACTGATGATTCAATCATTGCAAAATCTAAGCGGACTTGGCTTTGTTCAATATTTACTCCTTTGTTCAAGGTAGTATCAGGTTAAAGGAGATGCAGCCATGGAAGATGGATTTTCTTATATTTTGGAAATTCCCCTATTCAAGAATTTTATTTTTGATAGGTAAATAAAAATTTCATTAAAATAGAATTGCAGTCCCAATAAAATTCCATTCCCTATTGAAGAATAATATTATTAGTTCCACATGTGAATACGAATCTTTTAAGTAAAAACGTTTTTTTTTTTTTTTGGTTGTCTGGGGGGGGGGGGGGGGGGGGGGGTTTGTTATTTTATTAGTTATGAGCAATTTTATATGGAAAAGGTTGACCTCCAAACCATAGGAAATTTCCTCCAACCCACTACGTGGCTGTGAAAGAAACCATTCACATTTCAAATTGGTTTGGAGGAAAACCTTGTCCATTTTATGTTCAGGGGCAAATCTACAATTTCTACAATCCTATGACTTGAGGGTATTTTTGTAATTTGGTTAGGTCTAGAATCTTCTAGGAGATCCTAAGTAGATTAGGTTTTATTTTCTTTGGGTCCAAGTTAGTATTTTATTAGGTTAAGTTTACTAGTCAAATTGGGAGTCCACATTCTTTCTTCTATCAAATAGTCACCAAATAACTCATCAAACCACATTTAAATGCTAACACAACCCCATAAACCTTTCTTTAACAACTCTAGATCTTATTTCCACAAATCCTACTAAACCTTAACCCACCACTACTACATGTAGACAAATTCCCCCCATTTGTCCAACATCAAAAGGTCATTTGAGCAAACGTTAGTTCGTACCAGCCATGGATGCATACAAATTTAGTTTCTTCTAACTTCCCTTCTAGTGTAGTTGAGCTATTGAGGATAGAATATATTAGTGGTCCATCTGATTCTTATGTGACATTACAAGGGTTGATTTTTGTGAAATTTCCTTGGAATAGTATTTGATGTTACTAGATGCCTCAGAAGGAAAGATTTTAAGACAATATTCATAATAGAAACCTATTAATTGTTGATTGGTATTCTATACAAAACAACAGTAAATAAGCAACAGATCATTTTTTAAGTCTTAACTCCTTATTCAATGGTAAAAATATTGACTGCTTGTGTTCTTACAATTGGTGTCTTATAGAAAATGCCAAAGAAGGCGATCCAGTTGCTTGTATGTTAGCACAGGAGGTTTTGTAATCAAAAGTGTATAAAGAATAGGAATGCTGTTCCTCTGTGTGTAATGTGAACAATAAGGAGAGAGAGAGGAATAGTAGGACATTTGATTGCATTAAGAAACACTTAAGTACTCTTTTTTTGATCTTTTTATGATTGGGTGATTATTTTAGACTACGTACAAGCTACATCTTTCTTTGATATTTTAGATCTTTTGGTTTTAAGATTTTAATTCTTTCAGGAGTAGCTCCAGGACAATCCCTATTTGAATTTTACTACTTTCTTTAATAAGATCACTTTTCATATAAAAAAAAAAAATGGAGACTGCTCTTTTCATGAATGGTGATGTCGATGACGGAGATATTGTCACAACTAAATAATATTGAATGTAGTTTATTTGGGATGGATATTAGATGGTTGATTTGTGACGCCAATTTTTTGTATTGGTACTTTCACATGTGCTAGGTCATGAACCCACAAACTCACCACCCCCCCCCCCCCCCCCTCCCCACCTTGGTCTTAATTGGGGAGGAGATGTCACTTCAACTAGAGTTCATCAGCATGTCAGTTATAGTTTTTGGTACTTTAAATATGGATGATGGTTTGTTTTGTACTCCAAATATCATTTTATGAAGTTTCAATGACATAAAATCCTTACAGAATATAGGATGCATTGAAAACCAACTTCACAAATCTATATTGGTTCACCATTGTTAAATTACCTAGTGTCCCAAAAGTTTAAGTTGTTAAAAAATGATGAATTTAATCATTTAACCATATTTCTAACACTCCCTT
>NW_027069557.1:1084522-1125535 GCF_002906115.3 Quercus suber | reverse complement strand
TTTCATGAATATACATCTTTCTTCTTTCTTTTATAAGTAAATAAAATTTTATTCATAGTCTTAAGGAATCACCCAAATATACATCTTTCTTACTTATCAAAAAAAAAAAAAAGGATTTTTTTTAATTTTAAAAATAAATAAATAAATAACTTCTTTTCTTTTCTCTTTCAGTGAATCAAACATAATGTTATGCAAAAAAAAAAAATCAAGAAGATTGCAGAACACTAAAAGAGTGGCCTTAAAAAACTGTTGAAGTTTGTAAGCAACTGTTTCATAAGTAAAGTTCTGGGAATCAAGAGATATTTTGGAAATTATTCCACAATGGCTTGAAAATTTTTTACTTTGATTCCTTTGAACTAGTAAGTACTGCAGAACACTTAATAGTTCTTATTATCATATATTCACACCTTTTCCTTTCTTTCCTTTTAACAACCAACCACCTGTTGTTGGAGTTAGTAAGCAACTATTTCATAAGCAAAGTTCCGGGAAATAAAAGATCACTCGGAAATTATCCCGCAATGGCTAGATCATTTGTTACATTGATTCCTTTGAACTAGTTAGTACTGCAGAACATAGAAGGCTAAGTATTTCACATAATAGTTCCTAGTTTTCATATATCCTCATTGTTTCCTTTCTCTACTTAACAACCAACTAGCAACTACCTATTGCTGAAGTTTGTAGGCGACTGTTTTGTAAGATAAGTTCTGGGCATCAAGAGATAACTTGGAAATTATCCATCAATAACTTGATGAACATAGAAGACTATGAATTTCACTTACAGTTCCTAAATTTCATATATCCTCCTAAACTTCAGCAACATCAAAAGATCACAAAAATCCAAAAATTTTACAGACTTCTATTACCACAAAAAATCAACCAAGAAGGGGGTACTGTTAGAGTGTAGAATTTAAGGTTTTATAGAGTGTTTGAAGATTGGGAGTTGGCTGCTTCTTATTCTCTATTTCAGCTTATCCATCCTTGTATCCCTCGGGGTGATAGGAGGAATTCTCTTCGCTGGCGGCTAAAAGGGGATGGAAAGTTCAACACCCGGTCTTACTACCATGAGATTCGGGGTGCCTCAAATTCTTTATTTCCTTGGAAGGGTGTTTGGAAACCAAAGATTCCTAAGCGCGTGGTGTTCTTTATGTGGACTGCTGCACATGGTTGGATCCTCACTCTAGATAACCTAATGCTTAAAGGTCGCCCTTTGGCTAATTGGTGTTGTATGTGTTGCTGTGATGGGGAGTCGGTAGACCACCTTCTTCTTCATTGTCCTGTTACTCATTCCCTATGAGCTTTCATGATTCAAGCTTTTAGTGTTTATTGGGTTATGCCGGGTTCAGTGGCAGGTTTGTTATCTAGTTGGCATCAGTGGCCTGGGAAGCATAATTCGGAAATTTGGAACTTGGTTCCAAGGTGCTTAATGTGGACTGTGTGGTTGGAGCAAAATCGTCGATCTTTTGAAGATAAAGAGAAAACGTTGGAGAAGTTAAAGATTTTATGCCAGCGCAGTCTAATGGAGTGGTCTCGTTGCTGGGGTTTCACCGAGTGTTCTTCTCTCTCTGAGTTTATGCCTTCTCTTAGCTTAGTTTCTTGACTTCTCTTTGCTGTTGTGTTGTGGTGTGTTGTGTAGTGCTGTGTTGTGCTGTGCTGTGTAGTGTTGTGCTGTGTTGCTGTTTTGTTGCTGTTGTGTTGTGTTGTGTTGTTGTTCATCATCATGAACTTCTTTGTACTTCTCTTCTATTTTTTCCCCCTTTAATAAAAGTTTTTTGTTTACCTATCAAAAAAAAGATTTCATGGCAAGTGCTTCCTTTTTCTCATAATTCTTTTTCTTTTTTTAAGTAATAGAAATATTAATAACAGAACCTGGAAAAATTATAAAGGAGAAGTACATATTATCCCCCAAAAAATTTTACAATCCAAAATGTAAAAGAGCAACAAAATCTAAAAATAAATGACAATGGAAGCTGCTGAGGCAATAAGCTGTAGCTCAATTGGCACATCTCCTAAAATAATGGGATGGAGGGTGAGGTGGTGCATCTATAATTTACCGTACAAAATAAAAGGCAATGGAGGCTGCCAAAGGCCCTCCTCCAATCATACAATGGTCTTAGAATATAGATTCTGTACGTGTGTTTAGGATGGCTTATTTCTAATTTGGCTAGGTACAACATTTTAAAACCTTCAACTTTTTTAAAGTACAATTATTTTATGAACTTGTTTTTTCAGTCAAGTAAGCCAATGACTTCTTCTTTTTTTTTTTAATAAATAAGAAATTTTTATTGAAAAAAAAAAACTACTTCATAAGCAAAGGACATGAAGATGCCTAAAGAATTACAAAATAAAATTATGTACAAGAAGATAATGAGTCTAAAAACATCACGCAATAGAATCACAATGTGTTAAGCCCCATGCTCGAGACCAATCAAATAAAGAGCTAGAAAAGATTGATAGAAACTGACCCTGCCCGTACACTACACATCTTCAAATGTACACCAATTATGTTTCCTCCAAATAGTCCATATCAAACACAAACGAACCATATTCCAAATTGCCAAAGAATGCTTACCCACCCAATTCCTCCAACCAAACATGACATCCATCACCTTACCCAGTAGGACCTAAAGGATCCCAAAGCATCTAAAAACAAAACTCCACAAATTATATGCAACCGCACAATGAATCAAAAAAGGTGGTCCACCATTTCCCACCTACACCAGCACATGCAACACCATCCTACTAAAGTGTTGCCTCTCTTAATGAGGTTATCACAGGTAAGAATCTTCCCCATGCTGGCGTCCACACAATGAATTTAAGGAATCCCAAATGGACACTTAATCCATTTCAAATTATGCTCAACTCAATCAGAGGTGCGGTTATTCTTCTATTACCATAACATCCAGATAAAGGAGAAACGCACAACATTCCAAACCTTAGTATGCCCGTGATACACAAGTCTGCTTTCCAGCATGCCAGAACCTCCTCATGGGTCCTAAGCATCAGATGGTGCATCACAGATTAAGAACACCAAAGACAACAGTTCCATTGCCACTGCAAAATGCCAAGAGAAATATGAATTTTACTATGTCACCGATATACTCCAACAATTTGGAAAAACATTCCACTGTCCACCCAAAACATGCTACCTTCCGCGGAACCTTTGCACACCAAATGCTCTAGGTAGGAGACCCAAAATGTGCACTCCCTCTCAAACCTCAAAACAGGATAGAAATATGTACTTAATTTAAGTTCTTTCTCCTCTCTTGTTTTCCCCTTTCCAAGTTAAGAAAAGAAAAGAGAGACATGTGCAACCCCAAACAACCAAGAGCCACTATATCATCTTCAATACCCATAGAATATAATGGGATGGTATGTGCCATACTAAAAATTTTAGTCCCGATAGGATATGAACTCAAATCCTTTAATTTCCAGTCGAATATATTCTTCATATATCAATGACCCACTATTAGATATGCAGGATTTGCAATACAGTTTATTTATTACATTGTCAATTAAAATCATTAGAATTCCAACCAAATCACAAAAGAGATACTGAGTGGTAAAAATCTCTAAGACTATGAAAGAAGATTTCTAAAATTTATAAACCCTGAGAACTATCGTGAAATCATTTTAAATAAATGAATTTCTACATTTATTCTTTACATAAATCATACAAAGCAAAATTAAATTTCAACATCAGATAAAGAATTAAATCAGTGGATAGGTGTGAATCATAATCTATAACAAGAATTAACATACCTCAGGCACAGTATGATCCCGACACGCCTCCTTCCAGGTTGTAATGAATGTCTTTATAGAGTCATTAGCAATTGCAAGATCAGCTTCGTTACAATTGTTAGCCTCCTCAATCTCCTTGGAATTATCTACAGTATGAACATCTAGTTCTACCACCACCTTAGACACATTGCGGCCTAGATCTTCGGGTTTTCTTTTCTTTTTAGATGATCCAGAGGGTGCAGACATGGTGGAACTTGGATTTTCAGATTTCCTTTTCTTTTTTGACGATCCACTACAACTCTCATTGTGCCTTGGGCTAGCAGGAGCAAGGTGCCCATACACTTCACCTTTCAGCCCAAGCCGTGTCATCTCTTCAATTTCAGACGGGTATGGACAGCTACTGACTCGGTCAGAAGAACTTGCAACATTCTGTGATCGCAAGTTAGCATCTTCAGTCTTTTCGTCTTCATAACCAAAATCTTCATCATCAATATTTTCGCCTTCATCAGAGCCTGATGAACCAAATCTAGTGTGCTTGCCACAAAAAACCTTCTGTTCAGAGGAGAATGATTCGACACGCTGAGAAATAGAACTGAAACGTTCATCAAGCTGCTTTTTCAACGCCCAAAGAAGAGGACGCCTCCTCTTGGATTTCATCTTAGCACCATCTAGAGGCTTCTTTAAAGTGGCAGTCTCTAAGCTCATGGATTTCCGGATAACAGAAATATGCATCCCCAAGCTTTGAATTCGTAAGCAAAGTTCCTCCTTGCTGGCAACGGAACGCTTCTTAGCAACAAAATCCAAAAACTCTTCAATTTGAACAGTGTCATCATGATTCTTACTCTTCTTCTTCTTCTTATCCATGAACTTCCAAAGTAAAGAACAAACCTCCTTGCCGGTTATTTTAAAAACTTCAGTGATATCAGAACTGAGTGAAAAATAATGCAACACAAGCGGGTGTCGCAACAATGGCCCCAATTCAAGCTTTTCGAAGCTATCTACACCCTCATTCTTACAAATTGCCACTTCCAAATCATACAACGAAGTAATTCTTTGAACCCCAACAAAGCAATGGATAAATGCATTTATCTAATCAAACCAAACAACAAAAACAACAACTTTATGGATCAATTTTGTTTTTACCAACACATAAAATTGAAGTAAAAGACTAATATTAATAGTATAATAATAGTACCTTCCCTTCGAGGAGCATAAGGCTGTGAAGACTGGGGACTTTCTGCATTGGAAAGTTGAGAGAGGACCAGGAATCGACCTTGAGGTTGAGCAGCGCATCTTGAGACACTTGCCACGCCGTCACGTTCTCTCCGGCCGCGATTATATTGCGCCTTGCCTTCGTGACGGCGCGGTCAACCTTGTCGACTGAGTGGGTTTGCTTTGAATTGGGCAACTTCGGATTCTGGGGAGGGGAGATGTTTTGGCGGTCGACCTTTTCGATTGGGTGGGTTTGTTTCGAATTGGAAAACTGCTGATTCTGATTCTGATTATTCAGATTCTGGGGAGGGGGGATATGGAGGTTAGGGTTATTCGAAGGAGGAGGGTTTTGGATTGGGAAGGTGTTAGGGTTTTGGTTTTGGAGAAGGAATTGCTGTTGTTGTTGCTGTTGTTGTTGTTGTTGCTGTAGTTGTTGTAGAAGTTGTTGTTGTTGTTGATGTTGTTGAAGGAAAACTAAGGCAGCTTGGGGGTTTTGGAGGAAATAGTTTGGGTTTTGGAGGGCAAAACTGGGATTATTTAAAAGAGCTACCGGAGCAGGAGGAGGAAGAGGCTGCTGTTGTTGTTGAGGCGGCTGTTGTGGTTGTTGCTGCAGCGGCTGAGAACCCCAGCCGCCGACGCTGCCGCCGGCGGCAGCGGGGGGACGGAAACCAGAAGGGTATCCGTACATAATAGTGAAGGGAAAGGAAAGAAAGATAGTGAGGAGTTTTTTTGGTGACGGTGTTTGGAATGTTTTATAAAAAGGATGGAGGCGGCAAGTGAGGTGACGAAGAACGACCGTAAACGTCGGTGTTTTATGGTATCCAACGGCCCAAATTCAGCGCATCATAGGTTTTTAATTTTGAATTCAATCACTAAAATTTTGAGCGAATGGAGGCGGCAATGTCGACAATTGTAAACTTAGGTTTAAGGAAAGGTACTTTTTTTTTTAATATTAAAAATATATATTTTATAAATAAATATGTATCTGAAACTCAATTACGAAGACTTAGGGCCCGTTTGGATACAGTTGAAAACTGAAACTGAAAACTGAAAAATACTGTAGCAAAATAATTTTTAAATGTGTGAATAGTACCGTAGGACCATTTTTAATGAAAAGTTATTGAAAGTGAAAATTATGGATCTGTAAACAGTAAAAGTTGGGTGAAAAGTCACATGTTGCGGCTACTGTTCAATGAACAGTAGCAGAAACAGTGTTGCTACAGTAACACTTTGTCTCTGAAAAGCTGGGGACGCGTGAAAAAATAAATAAATAAGCTGAAAACGTAAACGTGCAACCAACGCTCCAGCCAAACGTCTCTTAGGCTCCGTTTAGATACAGCTGAAAATTAAAATATTGTAACAAATAATTTTTAAATGTATATAATACCGTATGATCTATTTTTAATAAAAAAACTTGTTAAAAAATGAGATTTGTGAGTCCCATGGCTGAAAAGTTGCTAAAAATTGTGTAAAAGGTACTGAAAAGTTTATTAAAATAATTTTTAAATGCTGAAAAGTTGATTAAAGTGCTGACAAGTTGCTGAGGTGTGCAATAAGTTTGGTACCAAAGTTAACAATCACGGCACAGCTGAGAAAGAAAAAAAAAAAGCTGAAACGCATTTGCGTCCAGATGTGGACGCAAAACGCACAAACCAAACAAACACTTAAACCTAAGCCCTTGAACAATGATGACAATGTTCAACTTCAACTTGAATTAGATTGGATCAAATTACATTCATTGAGTAGAATATATTGTTTCATTGTACATTACAAGCATAAAATATGACAAAGTTTAGTTACAAATCAATAAAATAAACCTTACTATATATTTAAAATTCTAATCGTTGAATTACATTTTCTTTACAATGCACATGTCAAATTTTATGTCAATCAAATATTATTTACTATATGATCTATAAATTTATATTTTATGCATAATTTTAAACTACAAAAACTTTCAATTTAAAAAATTTATTAATGACATAATTATCGGTCTTTAACTTTTAGAAATTTTGCAAATATAGAGGATATAAGAAGAAGATGTAATCTAATGGTGAATTTGTCAAAATTCACCTCTGATAAAAAGATATTAAGATTGTAGCCTTAGGCTCTGCTTGAGAGTTCATAAGGGAATGAAATGGAATAGAATGGAATGTATTTAAGTAAGAGAAAAGAATGGAAAAGAATGAAATGAAATGGAATTAAGTAACCTTGTTTGGATGTTTTAAAATAAAGAAATGGAAAAGAATGAAAATGAATATAATGTAAGTAATCTTGTTTAGGAGCAACATGGAAGGAATGAAATTGAATAATTTTATGACAATATTACTATTAGACCCCTATTTTAAAATAAAAGGTTAAGTATATAGGGATATTTTGGGAGTTTTAGTAAAAAATCATTAAATTTCATTTCATTTCTCTCATTCCTCCAATTATCGCGATTATATTGCGCCTTGCCTTCGTGACGGCGCGGTCAACCTTGTCGACTGAGTGGGTTTGCTTTGAATTGGGCAACTTCGGATTCTGGGGAGGGGAGATGTTTTGGCGGTCGACCTTTTCGATTGGGTGGGTTTGTTTCGAATTGGAAAACTGCTGATTCTGATTCTGATTATTCAGATTCTGGGGAGGGGGGATATGGAGGTTAGGGTTATTCGAAGGAGGAGGGTTTTGGATTGGGAAGGTGTTAGGGTTTTGGTTTTGGAGAAGGAATTGCTGTTGTTGTTGCTGTTGTTGTTGCTGCTGCTGTAGTTGTTGTTGTAGAAGTTGTTGTTGTTGTTGATGTTGTTGAAGGAAAACTAAGGCAGCTTGGGGGTTTTGGAGGAAATAGTTTGGGTTTTGGAGGGCAAAACTGGGACTATTTAAAAGAGCTACCGGAGCAGGAGGAGGAAGAGGCTGCTGTTGTTGTTGAGGCGGCTGTTGTGGTTGTTGCTGCAGCGGCTGAGAACCCCAGCCGCCGACGCTGCCGCCGGCGGTAGCGGGGGGACGGAAACCAGAAGGGTATCCGTACATAATAGTGAAGGGAAAGGAAAGAAAGATAGTGAGGAGTTGTTTTTGGTGACGGTGTTTGGAATGTTTTATAAAAGAGTTTTATAAAAAGGATGGAGGCGGCAAGTGAGGTGACGAAGAACGATCGTAAACGTCGGTGTATTTATGGTATCCAACCGCCCAAATTCAGCGCATCATAGGTTTTTCAATTTTGAATTCAATCACTAAAATTTTGAGCGAATGGAGGCGGCAATGTCGACAATTGTAAACTTAGGTTTAAGGAAAGGTACTTTTTTTTTTAATATTAAAAATATATATTTTATAAATAAATATGTATCTTAAACTGAATTACGAAAAGACTTAGGCTCCGTTTAGATACAGCTAAAAATTAAAAAATATTGTAACAAAATAATTTTTAAATATATGAATAATACCGTAGAAACCATTTTTAATAAAAAACTTGTTAAAAAATGAGATTTGTGAGTCCCATGACTGAAAAGTTGCTAAAAATTTGTGTAAAAGGTACTGAAAAGTTTATTAAAATAATTTTTAAATGCTGAAAAGTTGATTAAAGCGCTGACAAGTTGCTGAGGTGTGCAATAAGTTTGGTACCAAAGTTAACAATCACGGCACAGCTGAGAAAGAAAAAAAAAAGCTGAAACGCGTTTGCGTCCAGATGTGGACGCAAAACGCACAAACCAAACATACACTTAAACCTAAGCCCTTGAACAATGATGACAATGTTCAACTTCAACTTGAATTAGATTGGATCAAATTACATTCATTAAGTAGAATATATTGTTTCATTGTACATTACAAGCATAAAATATGACAAAGTTTAGTTACAAATCAATAAAATAAACCTTACTATATATTTAAAATTTTAATCGTTGAATTACATTTTCTTTACAATGCACATGTCAAATTTTATGTCAATCAAATATTATTTACTATATAATCTATAAATTTATATTTTATGCATAATTTTAAACTACAAAAACTTTCAATTTAAAAAATTTATTAATGACATAATTATCGGTCTTTAACTTTTAGAAATTTTGCAAATATATAGGATATAAGAAGAATATGTAATCTAACGGTGAATTTGTCAAAATTCACCTCTGATAAAAAGATATTAAGATTGTAGCCTTAGGCTTTGCTTGAGAGTTCATAAGAGAATGAAATGGAATGGAATGGAATGTATTTAAGTAAGAGAAATGAATGGAAAAGAATGAAATGAAATAGAATTAAGTAACTTTGTTTGGATGTTTTAAAATAAAGGAATGGAAAAAAATGAAAATGAATAGAATGTAAGTAATCTTGTTTGGGAACGACATGGAAGGAATGGAATTGAATCATTTTATGACAATATTACTATTAGACCCCTATTTTAAAATAAAGGGTTGAGTATATAGGGATATTTTGGGAGTTTTAGTAAAAAATCATTAAATTTCATTTCATTTCCTCTCATTCCTCCCAATTTCGGGGGGAATGAAAATTTGAGATTTCAAGAGAATAGAGATGAATGAGCGTTCCTTCCTACTCATTCTATTTCCTCCCACTTAAACTCCCAAATAATGGAATGAACCTTTTTATTTCCTCTATTAAAACTCACAAACAAGAGAAGGGAAGAATATTCTAAAATTATTCTTTTTATTCCATTCCCTCCTCACAAGCAGAGCCTTAGGGTACGTTTGGTACACTAAAGGGAGATTACAACAAAATTGGTTAATGTGTTGATTCAGTGTACAAACCAATTTTGGGATATTTTGGGAGTTTTAGTAAAAAATCATTAAATTTAATTTCATTTCCTCTCATTCCTCCCAATGTTGTGCGCAGACATGAATGTGTTATAATGTAATAACTAAACATATTCATTAATTTGGTTGTGAGTTATAACATCAAAATGAAACTTAACATTTATTTTAGGAAATATCTTACTCATACAATTATATTTTCTTAAAAATTGTTATTTTTAAATTTAAGAAAGATATTTGTTATTTTTTATGATTTTTTATTTTTATAATTATTAGATGTATATGGAAGGTTTGTTTATTTGGAAATATATTAAGTTTTAAAATTAATGCACTTACTAAGAAATAGCTGATACAATCTTTTAAAGATGAATAATTATTCTTCATTTTGAAGAATTGTTATTCATAAGGAATGACTATTTCTTGTAATAAAAACGTAACAAACTAAAGAATAATTAAATCATAGGAATAACTATTACATTACAGCGCCTATTACAGTCTACCAAACATGCCCTTAGATTATAACCAATTTTGTAACTAAATATTAGATCAAATCACATTGATCAAAAAAGTTGTACTGAATTTATCTTGCAGCTTTTATCGAGTTAGTTTTGGTCAAAATGCATTGAATTATTTTCTTCTTAATAAAGTTGTCATCTTTTCATCCCAAAAAAAAAAAAAAATCACATTCATCATATTGAGTGCTTTTGAGCAGAAAATACTATTTTTTATTCTTATCACAAGCAAAAAATATTGTTTTATTAGACATTATGTACAGATAAAAAAATTTAGGGAGCCAAGCTATATATATTACATTTTTATTTATTGTTTATACGTGAAGAATATTTGTAATTTTTATTTAACATATAAAATTTTCTCATGTAAACAAAAATATTTACATCAAATAAGTATTTATATTTTAAAAAAAAGTAAGTCTTGACATATCTAAAAATTTACAGGTCCATTTTATAAAAATAAAACATAATTAAATTACATATAATACACTTTAATTACATGCTTACAGTAAAAATCTAGAGGAGCATTATTTAAATTTATGTCCCAAATTAATATATATCATTTTTTTACAAAAAAAAAAAAAAAATACAAGAGGGAGGGAGGAGTTTTGAAAAGTTAAAAGGCACCATGGCCCACTATGTCTGCGCACAACATTCATGTGACGCATATATTGTTTTGACGTTCACATTTTAAAGAATTTTATTTCCAAATAAAATTAAAAATTAAAAAAATTTGTTAGTTGACACGTTTCAAAACAATGTTAAAAACTAGCATCTCGAGTGTCTAAAGCTCGAGTTCCAAGATAAAAATCGAGTTTTTAAGTCTCGATTTGTGTAGATCAAATGTTGGAAATCGAGTTTTTGAGACTCGAGTTTGGAAATCGAGTCTTAAAAACTCGATTTTCACTTCGGTTTTTGCTTTTTGGATGTCGAGTCTTAGAGACTCGAGATGCTAGTTTCCTACTTTCTTTATTACCCATCTTAACTTACTATATTCTCCCTCCATACTGTCCTATTCTGCACATTACCCCCATTTTAAAAGCATGAAATGTGTGATGTGTAAGGGTAATGTGCACAAATGTAAAAGAATAATTATCCTTGTATAAAACAGATAGTATTTGTATTTAAAAGAAAAAAAAATTAGTCATCTAATAGTTCTAAAATTATCGATTTACGCCCTCAACTTCAAAAGCACCCAATATGATGAACTTTTTCCTTAAGTTCACTATTTGTATTTTAACCTTTATTAAAACATGCTTAACACATACAAAAAATAAATAAATAAAAAAGATTGATGTGAACATAACAGTGGGGTGCTCTTTCCAGAAAGCCTAATGGGGTTAGAGCCTATCGGGGATGAATTTGCTAGCCTTGGCTTCAACCTTTTTCTAACAGGCAATATTATAGTGAAGAAACTCACATGAATAGTTTCCTCTATTCAAGCTAAAAACAAAAAATATAGTGAGAGGTATGTGTTAACACTACTGGATCAAATTTGAGCCAAAAAAAAAAAAAAAAATCCTAGTCTTTTTTTTTTTTAGAAAAAAAAAAAGAAAAAAAAAAGAAATCCTAGTTCTACCTGTCCTATTTATGTACAGGTCTCAAAATTTTCGAACTTATCTTCACAGAAAATATGCTCAACATCTTCCCAAGGGTAGACAACCACTTCGTTGTTGCTGTCAACATATATTATACATAAAAATATTTATAGCATAAATTAGTAACTATTACACAAAAAGAAAATATTTAGGTTGAATTTTTTAAGAGATATTGAAAGGGAAAAAAAGAAGCAAAATTTAAATCTAATTTTAACTTTTCTTAAAAGACATATATGAAAACTCAAAATTAAAAAAAAAAATTGAAAGATTTTTTTTTTTTTTGAGTTATTGGAAGAACATAATTTGAAATAGGGGCAAAGTAAACGATTTATTCTGGTTATGTAATGTATTATAAACCCAATTTAAAACATTAGTATTATTATTTTCGTGTGCGTTTTAATAAGTATTACTGTTTACTCAAAAAAAAAAAAAAAACCTCGGAAGTTTTTTTTTTTTTTTTTTGAGTAATTAAACCATGTAAGTTTAAATTAATTAGTTTAGAACTAATACTCTTGACTACCATGGGTTAAAGCAATCCAATATTAAACAAATTCTAATTAAATTACAAATTCTTTAATTTGATTTTTTATTTTTTATTTATTAATATTCATTAATTAAATATGCATAGTCGAATTTTGGATAATGAATGGCTTTGAATCTCTTGAACAAAAAAATAACCTCTACTATTAATATTACATCATTTTAGTATTTTATATTAAGCTAGGATTCAAAAGGCTTTTAGATGTAGTTGATGTGAGTGAGACCATGCATGCACTGGTTTGAAAGAGGATAGTAAATTAAATGAGTCCAGCCCACCAACATAAGCATAATAGTAGTAACTATTATGGGCTTGGCTAGGCCATTTGATAAAGGTAATGGTCAGCATTTGTATCCTAAGGTCATTGAAAACAATGAAGCAAAGAGCTTATTGTTATTATCATTTTCAGTTGTTATCTTTTAGTTGAAGGTTGATGACTTAGAGACTGTTTGGATCACTTTTTTTCATCACTCAATTTCCGTCACTCATCACTTAAAATACCCTACTGTTTTGGCACCATCACTCATTACTCATGCATCAATATTTTTCACACTGTTTGTGGGCCTCATACCTGTCACTCGATGCAGCTTTTTTTTTTTTTTTTTCCAAGTACCCAAACTCACCGAACCTAGTAAGAAAAAAAAAAAGAAAAAAAAAGAAACCTAGAACTGAAGGCTAAACCCAGTGAAAGAAGAAGAAAGAAAAAGAAAAACGAAAGAATTGAAGACCGAACCCAGTGAAAGAAGAAAAAAAAAAAAAAAAAAACCCAGAACTGAAGACCGAACCCAGTGAAAGAAAAAGGAAAAAAAGAAGAAGAAGAAAGAAAGAACTGAAGACCGAACCCAGTGAAAGAAGAAAGAAGAAGGAAAAATAAAAATAAAAAGGTAGATTGGTCAAAAGTTGTGCCTGAGTTATGACTAGTAGGTATGTGTGTTTAATTATAAAAATGTCATTGAGTTATGAGTTATGGAAATTGAAAACCGCCAAAATGTGTTTTCAGTTTCCATAACTCATAACTCAAAAATCAGAGAATTGAGTGATGGAAATAGAGTTATGGAAACAGAGAATTGGTGGTGCTAAATAGACTTCTCGCTATAGGTCCCACCATTTTTGAGTTATGAATTATGGAAACAGAGAATTGAGTTATGGAAACAAGCCATCCAAACAGCTTCTTAGCCATCAATCTGAGTGATTTAGGCTAAGTGGTGACCCCACCCTCTATGAATATGATCCCTTTGAGTCCTCACCTAAAATAGAAAATCTTATGATGTAATAATTTTTACATGAAAAAGAGAAAGAAGTCATTTTCCTGACTGTTATCAACATTTTCCTTGCATTGAACAACAATGATTTAAAGAACTTCAAAGAGATTTGACATAAGGATAAACTGAACATGTAAAAAGAAAGAAAATATTCATTTATAGTAATCTCTAAACTTGAGAACAAGTGTTAAATAATTAGACATTAGGGATAGGTTTTGCTCGAATAAACTGTTTGAGAATGGCTTTCTTTTCATCAATGTGCTTCTTTTCTTTGGGGTCTTTTGGTTTGATCTTCCTTTTCTCTTGCAACATCCACTTGAAAAGTTCGCGCTACTAATCCTCCGGAATTGGTTCCCGCAACTGTGAGAGACCGCCAAAATTGGGGTGCCTCTCAAAAAAGAGATTTGGGTACTTTTTAGGGCACCTCTCTTTTTGGGTAAGTGGTGTGGAGTCGCCACTTATTTTTTTATACAAAAAAAATAAATAAATATAAACAAATACATGACGTTCCATTCATTGATTGAATAATAAATTACATATTTGAAAAATTGAAAAATTACATGGCTTTGGGTCCTAGTTACAAACTACCAAATAATTACATGAATTTTTGTCCTAGTTACTTTCTACCCAAAATAAATAAAGAAAAGGCTAGATCTATTTAGCCAAAGACCTAAATTCGAAGGCTAGTTTACGGAATGGGAAGGTGTTAGGCACCCATTCCGCCCAGACAGAGTCTAGTCTTCTAGACTCTTGTGACCAATGTATCATTTTATGCATGTCATTAATGATATATTGAACATGTGAAAAAAAATGTTAAATCACACAAATTTATTTATGAATGAAGTTTCTTCTTTTGAAAAGAATCATATCTGCTTTTGTTGGTAAAAATTTGATTTTGATTTGGAAAAATTAGATCTGCTTTATGGTATATAAAAAAAGTGGTTTTTGGAGATAAAAATCAAGATTTGTTTTTATTACACAAAATAAAGTCTTTTGGTTTGAAAAATATTTGATATGTTTTTTAAGAATTAAAAAAATGGTGTTTTTGGTTTATAAAATATCAGATCTGTTTTATAATAATAAAACATGATTTTTAATAGTAGAAAAATCAAATATGTTTTTGGGATAATTACACTTTACCCACCTGTAGTTTGCCTCTAATTCGATGTGCCTACCCGTGGTTTCAACTTTGACACTTTACCCACCTGTGATTTCCTCCGTTAATAATCCGTAACCCACCTCCAGTGCAGCCGTTACTCTAACACATAAACTCATAAAAAAAGAACCTAAAACAGATCAAACACTGAAGAACGAAGAACACGTTACTCAAATATTTTCTTTTCCAACATTTCTATACACACAAATTCAACTAAATACAAAAAATTTCATCCCAAACAGCCCAAACCAGCAGAAACAAAGAAAGAAACAGAAACACTAGTGATTGCTTTTGTATTTAGTTGATTTAGATGTTTTATTATTGATTTGATTGGGTTTTGATTTACTAGATTTGGAGATGTTTGGGGAGAACTTCATGGTTCTGTTTTGGCTTCTGTTCTCTTTGTTCTATTTCCTTAATCTATACAAAAACACATCTGAAATTTCACGTGAGGTGTGGAAATTTTATTGAGCGGAAAAATGACAAACTTTTGAGGTTTTTGCTTCTTTTTTTTTTTTTTTTCTGAATTGAAAAAAAAAAAAAAAAAAAAAAAAAAAAAAAAAAANAGATCGGTGAGATGTGGAAAATTTCCTGGGTTCTGCCTGTTTAAACGGGGAAAAAAAAAAAATTAACTTCCATATTCTCTTGCCCTTATTGATATATCGATTCAGAATCTCAGGTGAAATTTCATGAGCTGTGAGAGAGGAGAAATTTCTTGGGTTTTGTTCCCCTTGTTAACATGCCGTTTTCTCTTTGATTTTTCAAATAAAAGCTCTTCACTGATACAGGAAAAGAAAGCATATGAAATTTCAAAAAGAGCTATGAGATGTGGACCTTTTTCCTGGGTTCTGTTTGAGTGGAAAATATCCTAACTTGTATAGTTTGTGCTTTTGTTCTCCCTGTTGACATGCCCTTTTCATGCCAAAAGATCTAACAAGAAGCAAAAAAGAAGGGCACGCAAATGGAGAGGAAAACAGCCCAAACCAGCAAAAACAAAGAAAGAAACAGAAACACTAGTGATTGCTTTTGTATTTAGTTGATTTAGATGTTTTATTATTGATTTGGTTGGGTTTTGATTTACTAGATTTGGAGATGTTTGGGATGAAACTTTTTGTATTTAGTTGAATTTGTGTGTATAAGAAATGTTAGAAAAGAAAATATTTGAGTACCGTGTTCTTCATTCTTCAGTGTTTGATCTGTTTTAGGTTCTTTTTTGATGAGTTTACGTGTTAGAGTAACGGCTGCACTGGAGGTGGGTTACGGATTATTAACGGAGGAAATCACAGGTGGGTAAAGTGTCAAAGTTGAAACCACGGGTAGGCACATCGAATTAGAGGCAAACCACAGGTGGGTAAAGTGTAATTATCCCTATGTTTTTCTTTTATGTAAAAAAAAATGAAAAGGATTTTTCTTTTAAGAAGAGAGTTTCACTAATAATATGAATTTATGCAATCATGAATTAAATAAACAAAAGCAAACACAATCATGTTTAGTCTCTCTCTCTCTCTCTCTCTCTCTCTCTCTCTCTCTCTCTCTCTCTCTCTCTCTTTATTTCAAAAATTTGCATATGTTAAAGAAAAATTTAGATCTATATCTCATGAAGATATAGATCCGTTTTTGTTTGAAGAAAAACTTAGATCTACATATAAGAAAGATGCAGATCTGTTTTTATTTTAAGAAAAAAAAATTGTTCACATGCAAATTATTGACAATCATACATATTATGGATAAAACATTCATCAATCATAAAAAGATAGCATAAAAAAGAGAGGGTGATTGAAAACAATCTCTTACATAAGCACTCCTTGTTCTTGAGAGGATGTTTTAGGGTTCAAAGGAAGTTATTCAGTTATCTTTGAAACCTAAAAACACTAATTTAAGCAGCAAATCTCAAAAAGGATCAGCAAGTATCAGCAATTTGAGAGCCTCAAAACGTGTGCATCTCAGAGCGTAGAAGAAAGGTGCTGAATTATGAGACCTAGTCTCTATTTATAGAGGATAGAAAACTCTAAAAAATGGCCCCAAAGTGTAGAATACAAATCGGGACTCATCCTTCTCCAAAAAGATCGAAAAAGATGTGCCTTATCATCACGCAAAGGCTGTTGGGCCAAAGCCTAAAAGAGGCCAATTCGGCACTTTAAAAGTGCCGAATGGTGCTTTTGGATGCCGAACACTCTTTTGTGTTCGGGTGCCATTTGGACTCTCCTTCTAGGGTTTTTCGATTCGGCCCTTGCACCTAGACGTGTTTTCATCCTTTGTCCATAATTTTTTATCTCTTTTCTAGATAATTCAGGTTTTTTAGGAACAATTATCTTATAGATAAATACCCTAAAATAAATCTTGATAAAGTTCAGATTATCCATAATTTTATTATTATCCAATCATCCCTTTTATTCTTATGCATGCATTCCTATTTTAGACACTAATTATCAACAAATCACAAAATTATTTAATTAATTTTAATTGTTTAACCAATCAGAATTAATTTGAATTAATCATGTGTGGTCGACTCTACCTAGACACAATGCATGTTGACTGTGCAAACTTGATCATGCGATATCTTTCGATCCACTAGTCTGATTTGGAAACCAAACACACCATTGCGATCGTTAGAACCTCAAGATCATTTTTATGATATGCAATGAATGAATTGATGCATGTAATGCAAAGACAAATTGATGCATGTGATGCAAGAACAAATTAATGCATGTAATGCAAAAATGATTTGTGGGGTACATGGATGGTCATTCAAGTCATTCTCTTTGATTAAATTATGGGTGCAAAATTGAGTGTCTACAGCAACTTCACAAGTTTTGTGATGGATGGTGAGTATAAGGTTATTTCAGCAATAGGAGCAATTTTAACAACGGAGATTGAAACTGGAGTTGCACCTTATTCTTCTATGTGCTTATCTTTTTTTCTTTGTCTGCACAAAGAGGTAGGCTACAAAATTTCACAGAAACTCTTAACTTCTTAAGGAGCATATTTAGAGCCCTAGAGACAACTTTGTGATAGGCTTCAAGACAATGTTAAAAGAAGCTTAAACTAACAACTTATCTAAACTAAAAAGGGTAATTACACATAACTCACCTGTGGTTTGGGCAAAAATCATTTTACTTATCCGTGATTTGAAAAGTATCACTTAACCCACCTGTGGTATATTTCGTTTGTTTTCCGTAACCTACCTTTGTTAAAATCAGGGGTAAATACGTATTTTTGCTCAAACTTTATGTCTCTCTCCTCCCAAAACAAAAAATAGAGCAAAAATGCAAGAGAAACAAGATCAAAAAGTGGTATTTGTCTCTCTCTCCATTCACACAAATTTTAAACATGAAGAACATACCCAAAAATAAATAAATAAAAAGCCTAACCCCATTGCCTCCCTCAACCCAAGAGTTGCACTCCTATCCAATACTAGTGTGTAAAATTTTTTTTTTTTTTTTTTCCCTCAAAACCCACCACATAGTCATACAGACTTTCCCACAACTCCTGTTTTTCTTCAGTCTTCATAGAAACAAAAATGGTTCCAAACCCAGCATCACTCACCTGCAAATCCCTACTCTCTTACAGTTTCATGGGGTTTTCTCGTAGACCCATTTCGCATTCCACCCAAATTCCTGCAAACCCAATTCAGATTAGCGGGTTTCGTACTTGTTCTTCGTGCCACTCTTACCCTCACCTATTGAATTCTGGCCATGGAGCCGAGTTTAAGAATTTAGGCTGTTCTGAAATGCGATTTGGGCAACTGGGTTTTGATCATTTTCTAGTTTTTGCAGTTTCAGATGGTGGGTCGGGTGGCTATAGAGGTTCTGGTGGGAGAGGTGAAGGTGGTGGTGGTGGTGGTGGCAGTGGTGAGGGTAGTGGTGGAAATAAGTCTTTGCTATCATGGTAATGAACAAAGGTTTCAAGTTATTTGGTTTTAGTTTAATGTTGTTAGTGGTTCCCGAATGTAGTTTATGTTATGCCTTTTGGTTTCCAATCTCTCTCTTTTTTTTTTCTTTTTTTCTTTTTTAATTCGAGGAGTTAGCCAAAGGGTTGAGGGAGGCAATGAGGCTTAGGCTTTTTATTTTTGTTGGGTGTGTTCTTCATGTTCAAAATTTGTGTGAATGGAGAGAAAGAGAAATACCACTTTTTGATCTTGTTTCTCTTGCATTTTTGCTTTATTTTTTGTTTTGAGAGGAGAGAGACATAAAATTTGAGCAAAAATACCTATTTACCCATGATTTTAATAGAGGTGGGTTATGAAAAACAAACGGAGCATATCACAGGTGGGTTAAGTGATACTTTTTAAATCACGGGTAGGCAAAGTGATTTTCGCCCAAACCACATGTGGGTTATGTGTAATTACCCCAAACTAAAAAAAAAAAAATAAAAGACTAACAACTTATATAGAAAAATTACACACAAACAGAGGGGGAAAAGACCAACTTTGACCACAAACCTAGATATAAATACCTCTTAAACTATATAGGACCATAACATGTAAAGAATATATTTCCTTTATGAGACTGCTCAGTCTACTTCGATGTCAATGTGACGAAACCAGTTTTACCACCCCCGAAGTCTTCTTTTATACTCCACTTTTTCTTTCTCAAACCTGACTAAGACAAACAAATTGTTAAAAATGATCACCAATGTAGGTCCTATATATTAAAAAGATTGTACCCAGTGCACAAAGATCGCACTTTTGTGGGATCGGAGAGTGGTGATTAGTAGGCATCCTAACCCCTACTTATAAAGTCATCAATATTTGTTCTACAATTAGTTAAGCAGGTAAGTGAGCTTGAGCAAATGGAACATGTTACTACTCACCTATATTGTTATAAGCTCCTAATGAGCCATTTGAATGACTCCATCCAACTTACCGTTACAGTATGCAAGATACTATGCACACCCTAAGGAACAGATACTAACTTTGTCTATCCAACATATTACTCACCATCGACATGGATAAAGCCAAAAATTATTGGTATATGATTTTAATCATATCAAGTAGTAGAGCTTTAGCTGACCAGTTAAAAATTATGCAAGAATTGCATTCTGTGTGTATCTTTTTCTCCCACCTTTTGTAATGATTATACTTAGAATGATAGACAAACAAGTCTTTTATTTGATCATTGGTTGTTTTCCATGATAAATAGCCAAAACCATTACTCTGATTAGGAAACCATAAGGTTGTACTAATACAATGAAGAATGCCATGAGCTGTTGCGGTTACTCCCATTTTAACAAAACAAGAAGCAGTTCCATCAACAACAAACTCTAGGATTTCCAAAATGAAGGAATATGCATCCATTTATAAGGAGCGCGGATCAAAACTTGTAGTGAACTAAAAGTTTAAGTTGAGAAATAATGGTTTTTATCAATAGAAAAATAAACAATTGACACAAAGACATGGGATTTGAGTAGTACTTTTGCCTCTACTTCAATTAACTGGGAAGGGGAGGGTTGGTGGGGACATTGCCATTTGGCCAAGGATATCTATGGAGACCAGAAATAAGCTTTTTATAAACCCCATCTGTGCTTTGGTAGAAGAAAAGGAGAATCATAAATCCTACACAAGACATAAAATGTTTATTTCCCCTCTAATAGGGATAGTATATTAACCCCATACTTATCACCACTCTTTACACATTTGTGTTTCTAAACTCTTTAGTGCATATTAGTAATTAGATGTCACATATGACATAATCAATTAAGATCTAAATCCATAAAGGCTAGAATCAACATCTTATCGCACAATTCCTCAACTAAGGAGAATCTTAAATCCCACGCAAGCCCAACCATGGAACACCAATTCTCATTTAATCAAAATTCCTCCATAACCATCAAGGATTCCTCCAAAAATGAGATATTTAGAACCATAAACCCCTATCCTAATAACAGAATACCCATCAACAATAACATCACAAAAAGCACTAGATAAGCTTAAAAAACAAATCTTTGAAGCTGAAATCTTAAAACCCATTACACCTTTTTATAAATTTAATCACTTTGCATACGAAATAAACACTCACATATATTACTGTCGATAGGAAATTAAGATAAACAGTGAATTACAAAGTTGAAGAATAAGAAAAAGAAAGGGACCTCCAATAGCAAGATTGATAGCCACGAGCACAGGCCAGAGAAACTTGTAACGCCAAGTAAATGACTCTTTTGGTGGTGGCTGAGGTGGCAGAGCTGAAGACTCATGAGTGACCATTGCTGAAGGTGAAGAAACTCATTGGGTTTTTGTTTGGTGCTCTTGAAATTGTTTCAGTTGTGCTGTTTGTGAAAGACCACAAGCAAGCAGTCAATCAATCAAAAGTCAGATACTAAAACCAAAATACTGAAAGCAAAAACAACAAAAGCACTGAAGTTGCTTTTGGAATCCTTTGTTACTGTTTCTCAAAAACATAAAAAATATTGTTGTTTTTTTTTTTTTTTTGTGTGGAAAGCGTAGAAATGATTTGAGCTTACATTTTTGGGTTTGTTGGTGTAGAGCTTTGAACCTTCACTCATCGTTGCTTCAAAAGTTCTTTTCTTTGTCAACTGTCAACACTCTTTTTCGATCACCTACTACAAGGCTGGATTCGAATCTTCTCCATTTCAAAATGAAATAGAGTGTCCATTTTAAAGGCTGAGATTCATTTCAAAGATATCTAAGGGCTATAATTTCGCCACCTCTTTTAAAATCAGTAACTCAAAAGGTTAACGTTTGTTAGTTTTCTAAAAAAAAAAAAATACGGCAATTACAACTTCCGGACTTATGAATGGGGGTCAGGGAGACCCAAATTTAAGTTGTCTGCCTACTACCGTGATTTGAAATTTGATATTTTATTCACCTAGTATGTGTTTGGCTCCAAATAAAAACGCTAACTTATTTTATTATTAAGCTTATTTTTGCTACTATTCATGGGCTTCAGTACACTTTTTGGTACTATTCATGAGTCTCATTGTACTATTTTAGCTAACTTTTACCTTTATCTACAGTACTTTCAGCAAAAAGTTTTCAGTTTCAGTTTTCACTTTGACTGAAATTTAAGTTGTCTACATATGGTTTGAAATGCCATGATACAATTGTTTCACCGGATTTTTTTTTTTTTAATCTTATTTGATCTTGTATTTTTATTTTTTGGTATTTTTGGAGGAAAGATGCATAGAAGTGGAGCAAAATTACATATCTAGTCATGTTTTTAACAAAGATAGGTAATAGAGCCCTAACTAAGCTAACCTCAAGTGGGTAAAGTATCTAATTTCAAACCACAGTTAGACAACTTAAATTTCATCCAAACCATAAGTGGTTAAATTGTAATTTGCCAAAAAAAAAAAAAAAAAAAAAACAACTACAACAAAAATTGTGAAGTTTTCTAAGTGGTTAAATTGTAATTTGCCAAAAAAAAAAAAAAAAAAAAAACAACTACAACAAAAATTGTGAAGTTTTCTGCTAAAGGCCCAGAGGAGAAGGAAAAGAAAGAAAAACGCGAGTCCACTGCCGACAAAGGCGTCATGATTGAAGAGGTTGGTGGTTGCGGTCATGGCAGTTGGCTTTCAGAGGATGAGACCATTGCCGCAGAAGTCCACCATTGCCACTACCAGCAACTCCAATGGCCACAACACCATCATACCTAATGGCTTTCAACGAAAAAAACAGAACTTAACGATAATGCTAATGTTTCGTGTTTTTATGTAAAACAACATTAAGCTGTAATCTGTTTAATTGCAGTTATTTTTATTTTTTTTTATAGGAAAAACCACAATCATGTTGATGAGTTGAGTAATAAGATTTGATTAAGGTGACACATTTTACTCCTTAGATCTATTTTAAGTAGATCTTGTCCATGAAATTGATACTCTCCATTTCTCTTTGAAATGAAGAGGATCCATATCCCTACAAGGCTACGCACTCTGAAATTTTGTTGAAGAATTTTTTAATTATTTTATCCAATCATCCCTTTTTACTGTACATTTGTGTTTGTTTACATTAAAAATATTTTCACCAATTTTTGGTGTTTAGTTGCATTGAAAACATTGGCTATTCAATTATTCAATACATGAAAAATAGTGCTATCTTTTCTAAAACTATACAAGAAAATCTAAGATATGAGTATGAAATGTTAGGTCCAACGGATTAGGTGTTGGTAATTGATGATGCCGTGAAATCGCCAGTAAGCCACACAGTCCTCACACGCTCAAGACAATTCCTGCACAACAAAAAGAGAGAAGACCTAAAAGAGAGCACCGGTGCGGTGCCGGTCAAGTATCATCTGAAGGTCAAGTTAGAACTTTTTACATAACTCTAGAGTGCCAGAGCTGGGTTAAATTATGCGTACCTTTTTCTTGAGGGTTGTTGGGTTTTTATAGTAGTGTAGAACCGACCTCCGTTTCTTGCATAGCAAATCTTTTTCCTTATGGAGAAGATCCTCATTAATGTGAGTATTTTCAAGAATCCTTCTCACCTTGGAACTCTATTCTCATTGGGATTCTGTAGACCAGGGTTAATTATGAGACGCAAGTTGTTTCCATTTGGGGTTACTTGGAGATTACTTTAAAATCAAGTGGATGCCACATGGCCTTTCTATCCGTCTACCTTGTGTCCATACACATTGGGCCTGTCCATTATCAGCCCACAACCCTAGCACCGTTAAGTTTATTAAGATGGATCCGTCATCTTTCATTTTTCCCTCTTCAGTAACCAATTACAAAATGATTGATTTTTGTTGAGTTCTTAATGTAAAATTATGAGTCCAAGATGAAAGTTATTGTGGAAGAAAACTGAGTTTTTGTAAGTTTGATTGCAAGTTCAATTGATCAAGAGAAGAGTTTAACCCCTGTTTGATTCGAAGTTCATTTGATCAAGTGTTAGGACATATATGGAACTTGTTATGAACATATGTCATTTAGAATTGGCTAATCCTTTGACAAAACGCACTTTACTTGTAATTGGGTAAATCTAGGATGTGTTTAATGCTTCAAGGAACAAGAGTTCAAGTCCAAGTATTGAAGCTATGCAAATCTGTCCAAGAATCAAGTGAAGAAGTGCTGTTCATTAAAACTCGATAGATAGCTCATCAGATGTATTTATCAAGATTTAATATTTGAAGCTCGACAGTTGTATCTATCGAGAATTACGAAATTTAAATTTTCAGATTTATTTTTCACGCATATCCAAACTATTTATGTAGAGTTTCTTTTCTTACAACCCTAGACATATAAGAATTATTTTAACGGTCGTCATAAGGTTGTTGCACTTGTTGTTACATGCATATTGTGACCGAAGACAATCTGCTATAGTTCATCTTTCTCTTGAAGAAGCTGTTGCGTTTGTACGCTGTAGGGTTTTGTAACTAATGAGCTTCTTGATCTTCATCGTGTAGATGAACTGAAGAACTTTACAGCCAACATCCTTCTCAAGTTAGTGTGTTAGTCACATACTAGAATCCGTGCATCGATTGGTTAGTCACATACTTAGAGTCGTGCGTTGAAAAGAGAGATTGACACTACATTACAAGTCCAATTATGTATTGGGGTAAAGGTTGAACTATAGGTTGGTATAAAGTACTAGGATTCCTTTACTTATAATTGCTTGTTTTGATAATAGTGAATTTTCGGGAGTGGTGACTTTAAATTTACCCGGTGGAGTTTTGCCAATGTGGTTTTTCCCATCCATAAACAAATCACCTGTGTCAAATTTATTTTCTGTTGCATTTAACTTAGTTGGTGATTTATTTGTGCTACCACATGAATTGCATGTTAAATTGACTTAATTAATTTACTTAGCTAATTAATTGATTAATTTACCTAAGGGGTCAATACATTCTTTGCTTATTAAGTGGTATCAGAGCAGGCACACTCTGATTAGGGTTAATCTTTGTTATGTGATCTATTGACCTTTGTTGTCATGGCTGTAACCAGCATGAAAAGATCTTTTGTTTCAAATACATCTTGTTTTTCTAATCTCTACTTGATTGAGTGTCTCAGAAAATGCAAGTCTAAAAGTTATTTGAAATCTATCATGATGATTATTAGAAAAGATCTTAGCATGACAAAGAAAAAACTAGACTGTCTCAGAATGAAAATGTGCAGAAGAGTTCGTCTGAGAAGAGTAAAAGTTAAAAGCTTTGTTCGTAAATGGCAGATGAAAGAAAACATCATTCCTACTGATTTGTCAGCTAAGCATGAGGTATGCTTTATGATGAAGTCCACATTTAAGGTAATAGACACATGTTTATGGTACCTTGACAGTGGTTGCTCAAAACACATGACTACAGATCGTTCTCTCTTTAAAGTTTTCAAGTCTAAGAAAGGTGATAATGTCACTTTCAGTGATGGGAGCAAATCACAGATTAAAGGGAGGGGAACCATCTCTCTACTTAGACTGCCAGACATTGCAAATGTGCTATATGTAGAAGGTCTGAAAGTGAACTTGTTGAGCATAAGTCAGATATGTGATCAAGACTTTATGGTGCTGTTCTCAAAAGGGAAATGCCTTGTGTTGAATGAGTCTGGGAAAAAAACTCATAAGCGGTAAACGCACTCTAGATAACTATTATAGATTAGTACCTGATACTAATATTGTATGCAATAAATTTCGTTTGCCAAATGAAGATCTATGGCACCAAAGGATGGGATATGTTAGCTACAAACATCTTTCAATTGTATCTAAGCATGAATCAGTTTTGGGGATACCAAAACTCAGTAGAGTAAACAATGTTGTGTGTGGACCGTGTCAGCTTGGTAAACAGATAAAAGCTAAACATCCAGGCACTTAGACATCAGTTACATCTAGACCTTTAGAGCTACTACATTTGGATCTCATGGGTCCAATTAGACTCGAGTCTCTTGGAGGAAAGAGATACATCATAGTTGTGGTAGATGACTTCACTAGGTACACTTGGGTCATTCTTCTAAGATCCAAGTCAGATGCTCTTGAGTACATTGAAGCCTTGTGTACAAGATTAAAAAATGAGAAGAGCTTGAAGATTGATCGAATTCAAAGTGAGCATGGTAAAGAATTCGAGAACTCATATATGGAATCTTGTTGTACTAGATCAGGTATATCTCAAGAATTCTCTGCTCCTATTACTTCTCAGCAAAATGATGTAGTAGAAAGAAAGAAAAGTGTCATTCAGGAGATGGTTAAAGCCATATTACACAACAAGGATGTGGCTAGAAATTTGTGGGGAGAAGCTGTCAACACTGTGTGTCATACAGTTAAAAGAGTGTATTTTAGACCCAATACCAAGAAAACTCCCTATGAGTTATGAAAGGGAAGAAAGCCAAATGTGAAATATTTCAAAATCTTTGGAAGTACTTGTTTCATTCTTAAGGATAGAGAGAATGTGAGAAAATTTGATTCCCAAAATGATGAAGGAATATTTTTGGGATACTCCTTTAGTAGCAAGGCTTATCGGGTATACAACAAGAGAACTAAGAAAGTGATGGAAACAGTCAATGCTGTTATCGATGAAGCTTTAGAGTCTGGTTTTGAGAAAATTAGTGAGGAGATCTCCAGGGAAATTCTTCCTCCCGAGTCTAAGGGTGTTCAAGAAATTGTTGATCAAGAGCCCGCATCTCTAAGTACTCCAAGTACTTCAAGTACTCCAAGTGTTGTAGAAGGTTTAGCAAACATACTACCTCACCTAATTTTGAATCTCATGAAGAGAAAGGACATTCCTCAAGGATCAAGTTGAATCATCCTCCTGAAGTCATTGTGGGAAATATGAATGAACTTACGCTAAGGAAGTGTACAATTGATAAATGTGTTGCTAACTTTGTGTCTTATTCTTGCTATTTGTCCTAGGTTGAACCCACCAAGGTTGAGGAATCTCTCCATGATGAACGCTAGGTTGAGGCATGCATGATGAACTGCATTAATTTCAAAGGAATGATGTCTGGACCTTAGTACTTAGACTGAAAGTGAGCACATCATTGGCACAAAGTGGATATTCCGCAATAAGACTGATAAGGAGGGAAATGTGATCTGCAACAAGACTCGTCTTGTGGGTCAATGATACTCCCAAATGGAAGGAGTAGACTATGATGAGACATTTGCTCATGTAGCTCGTATAGAATCCATCAGGATTCTTCTGGCCCTAACGTGTTACTTAAAGTTCAAGCTTTACCAAATGGATGTAAAGACTACATTCTTGAACGGATTCCTTAAAGAAGATGTCTATGTGACTCAACCTAAAGGATTCATTGATCCACACTTTCCGGATCATGTGTTATACTTCAAGAAGGCACTCTATGGATTAAAGCAAACACCCAGAGCTTGGTATGATCAGCTTACATAATACTTGGTCTCACATGGTTTCACAACAGGAAAAACTGATCAAACACTCTTCATCAAGAAGGAAGATGGCAAGTTGACAGTTACTCAAGTCTATGTTGATGATATCATCTTTGGGTCTACAAAGGATGAACTTGCTCATAATTTCTCCAAACTTATGCAAGCCAAGTTCGAGATAAGCATGATTAGAGAGTTGAATCACTTCCTTGGGTTGCAGATCCGTCAGCAAGTCAGGTATATTCATATTTCAATCTAAATATGCTAAAAATCTTGTGAAAAATTTTGATTTGGATTCTGCTAGTTTTGTTAGAACCCTTGTGAGCCCAAATGTTAAACTCACTATTGATTTGTTAGGAAAAAGTGTTGATTCTTCTCTATATAGAAGCATGAGAGGTAGTCTTCTTTATCTTCTTTTCCTTATTGCTAGTAGACCTGATATTAGTTACAGTGTGGGAGTGTGTGCTAGATATCAGGTTAATCCCAAAGAGTTTCATATGATTGCTTTGAAAAGAATCATAAAGTATGTTAAAACCACTGCTGATTTTGGTGTGTGGTATAGCAAGGACACCAATGATGTCTTAACTGAGTATTCTGACGCAGACTGGGCTGGGAATGCTGATGATAAAAAGAGTACTTCAGGGCTTGTTTTTATGTGGGTAATAATCTTGTCTTCTGGATGAGCAAAAAGTAGAATTCTATCTCATTATCCATTATAGAAGCTGAATACATCGCTGCCGATAGCTGCTACACCCAACTTCTGTGAATGCAAAAATTCCTCCTTGATTATGGTATTTGTCAAGAACATCTTACCATATATTGTGACAATACTAGTGCCATTAACATCTCTAAGAATCCTATTCAACATTCTCGAACAAAACATATAGAGATTTGACACCACTTCATTCGGGAGCTTGTCAAAGATGGTACCCTCACTTTTGAGTTCATTCACACTGATGATCAAAAGGCTGATTTGTTCACCAAATCTCTTGATACCAAACAATTTGAATTCCTTCGCCAAAACATTGGTGTTATCTCTATGGATTGATCTCTTCTCCTTCTCCTCATTCTTCATGCATTTGCATCTAGTTTTATGCTATGCTTTGTTTAACATGTTTTTGTTTGTTTGTTTTCAGTTTTGCTTTATTTTGTTTTTATAAAAAAAATTGAAAAATTAGAAAAATACAAAAATAGTGTGTGTTTTGTGATTGTTGGTACTTGTGTACCTTTGATGGCCATTGAAACAAAATTTTCTAAACTTTGTATCTTTTTTAACTTAAATGACCATCTCAATGCACAACTAAGTAAGTGAGCTTTGTGGCTCGTGTTTGTGATGAGTATGATTAAGTCATCTCTTATACTTAACACTTATATCACTCTTTTTGACGGGAATTACTAAAAAATCATAAGAGAAACGCATAAATAACCATCTCACCACTAAAGCCTGCCAATCATAAATAACATTTGTGTGCTTCGGCATAGCAAAATTTTGATGTTTAAGCTCACATAATTGAGCATTTCTTCTTTCTTTCTCTCTTATATGCCCATGCATGATATGCTCAAAAAGAAAAAAAATATATGCAAAGAAAATCAAAAGAAAAAAGAATCAAAATGTTTTTTAATATTAAATGGTGATAGTTCTCATCAAGCAGTTATGATTGTGTGTGAGTCAAATTAATTTTTTAATATCTCAAATCATCATAACATGAGACACTTATGCAATCTTGCGATGTCTTTCATAAACAACACACAAAATTGCAGGTACAATGTGATTTGATTATCACAAGGAATACATGTGTTAATTTATGCTTACTAAACTGTCTTAACTTGTTTTTGAAATATAAAATTGATTAGACTTGTTTAGAGAGAGAGTGTGTGTGTGTGTGTGTGTTTGGTTCCTAAATGCTTTACATTTTTCTTGTTGAGAGATGTTTTTGAAAGCTTAAAATGTTGTTTGAATCTTTGGTTGAGTAGCTTGCTTGATTGCATTCATTTCTGTGTTTTTCTCTTCTTTGAAAAACTATTTTTATCAAGCTCAACAGCTTTTCAACAGATAGCTATCTATCGAGACCTTTGGACTTCTTTTCTTGACAGATCTTAACACATCTTTGATCCATCGAAGCTTTCTAGAATTTGTCTTGATAGCTTCTCGATAGATTCTCGATCCATCGAGAAAGTTTCTATCTGGCCGATAGATTCTCGATAGCTTCTGTTGACAGATTTTTGACAATACCTCAACAGATTCATCTATTGAGAATTAGTGCTCAACAGAATCTCAATAGATCCTCGATCCATCGAGACGCGTTTTCTTTAAATAGATCCAATGCGATATCTGATCTCTTTTCTTCGATCACTCTCGATAGAAACCTACCCTTGCTTTTTAAATTTCTAACCTACTTGGATTTCGGCCTAGAGTGGTCATTTCTTCTCTGGTATGATCTTTCTTTCTCTCATTCTTTATGCATTTAGACCTAGGTTTTGGGTTTTTGATAAAATTTTTGGGGTTTTTACAAATTGATGAGTATTTTGTGAAATTTTTGGGTTGGGTTTTACTTAAATGATGTTATATGCTCATGCATTGCATTTCTTTTGCATTTTCACAATGTGTCATACATTTAGATGTGAATTTTATATGTTGGAACCTTGTGTGTTGGTAGGTTTGGATTGGGCTGAGCCCAAAATTTTTGTTGCACGTCACATGATCATGCATTATTCATGCATACGTTCCTCTCATTTCCTCTTTGGTACATTCTGTTGATTAGTGCTTTTCTGTTTGTCTCCCTTTCTCTTTATTTCTCTCTCGAATAGTCTACGTATGGCACCTAAGCGCAAAACTACTCTGTCCTGGAACCCCTTTCATTTTGGAGCATCTTCTTCTGATTCCATACCTCTCCATGTCAGGTTCCGTGATGAGAAAGCCCGTCAGGACTTCTCGGAGAACTTCTCCAAGCGTGGCATTCATTCGGAACACCACTTTATCCTATCAAACTTCTCCAATACTACTCTTCTGACTGTCATAAACAGGCGGGGTTGGGAATCTCTTTGTAAGATTCCTGTGAGTTATCCCTCTGTGATCATACAGGAGTTTTACTCCAATATGCATGGTTTTGATTATTCTATACATTGTTTCATTACCTCTATTCAAGGTACTCGTATAGTAGTTACTCTGGAGCTTATCTCCACTGTGCTACATGTTCCGGGGAAATTGCATCCTAATTACCCCAGATGTCCTCTTCTAAAGATTGTGTCTAAAGATGAACTTCTGTCTCTCTTTTGTGAGACGCCTTCTTAATGGGGTGACCGTTACAACACCTCATGTTTGGACTTTGCAAAAGGTCCAAGATTCCTGAATATGATGATGACATTTGTATAACATCCCTTGTCTCACTATAATTCTATTACTAAGCCTCGTGCTCGCCTTTTGTTGTCCTTCATCGAGGACCTTACTATTGACTTTCCCTCTCACTTCATACTCTCCCGTATAGATGTCTATAAGGATACGGTGACCCGTGATAAGCTTATCTTTCCTTCTGTTATCACGAGGATTATTTGCCACTACTCTGTCTCTTATCCCGAGTTTATTCATTTCACTATCATGTGTGCCATTAGCGTGGTGATTGTTCGACGAAGCAAGGCGCAGCTTCGACTGAAGCAACCACAGATCGAAATGGCTACTCCTCCAACCCATTCCACTCCATCCACCTCCACTCCTTCTTCTTCCGTGGGTGGTGTGACGCTTGAGGTGATTATGGTGCAGCTTCAGCGCATGGATGCTCACCTTGACATTCTTATTAATGAGATGAGTCAGGTGACCACCTGTGCAGGTCGTATTGCACGATGTCAGGCTCCCCTTGGTGGCTTCGTTGCTTCTCCCTTTCCATCTCCATGGGCTTCACAGGACAAGGACAATGATGATGGCTACGGTGATGCTGAGGATGAGGATGCTAGCTCTTCCGGTGATAAGGAGATGACTGCTTCTCAGTGACTTGCCCTTTGTCATTTGTGACAAAAAGGGGGAGGAGTTTTGGGTATGAGAGTAGTCATGTACTTAGGGGGAGAGTTAGCATAGGACCTTTTTGTTAGGGAGAGTGTTTTACATTTTTTAAGGGATGTAGTGAGGACTTATGTATCTTTTATTTTCTTTCTTTTTAGCTACATTATCTTTTTGTACATTGGTCTTGTGACCACTTAGTGATAGCAAACATTGTATTTATATTTGATATATATATTTGATGATGTTGTTATCCTTTTCACCTATCTCTCCATGTGTTGTTTCTTTTATCTCTTTATACATATGTTTCTTATTATGTATGCAATCTTTTATTTTTGTTTCACACTAAGATGCTTTAATGAGTTTTGTTTAAAGTGTTTCAAAAAGACAGGTTGTCAAAATCTATCATGCCATAAACTCTCCTCTTGCAAAGTTTTTCAAGAGTTTGTGTTAGGATTAGATTTTATTGTATTTAACAAGTGATTATGAGTTTAGTGTTTTATGACTTCTCTCATATTTCATTTGTTTGTTGTGGTTTTGTCATGGATTGTCAAATGGGGAGATTGTTAGGACATATGTGGAACTTGTTATGAACATATGTCATTTAGAATTGGTTAATCCTTTAACAAAATGCACTTTACTTATAATTGGATAGATCTAGGTGTTTAATACTTCAAGGAACAAGAGTTCAAGTCCAAGTATTGAAGCCATGCAAATCTGTCTAAGAATCAAGTAAAGAAGTGTTGTTCATTAAAACTTGACAGATAGCTCGACAAATGTATCTATCGAGATTTAATTTTTGAAACTCGACAAATAGCTCGACAGCTGTATCTATTGAGAATTATGAAATTCAGATTTCCAAATATGTTTTTCACGCATATCCAAGCTATTTATGTAGGGTTTCTTTTCTCACAACCCTAGACATATATAAGGATTATTTTAAGGACCGTCATAAGGTTGTTGCACTTGTTGTTACATGCATATTGTGACCAGAGACAATCTGTCCTATTTCATCTTTCTCTTGAAGAAGTTGCTGTGTTTGTACGCTGTAGGGTTTTGTAACTAAGGAGCTTCTTGATCTTCATCGTGTGGATGAACTGAAGAACTTTATAGCCAACATCCTTCTCAAGTTAGTGTGTTAGTCACGTACTGGGATCCATTCATCGATTGGTTAGTCGCGTACTTCGAGTCGTGCATTGAAATGAGAGATTGTCATTACATTATAAGTCTAATTGTGTATTGGGGTAGGGGTAGGGGTTCAATTGTAGGTTGGTATAAGGTACTGGGATTCCTTTACTTGTAATTGCTTGTTTTGATAATAATAGATTATCGAGAGTGGTGATCTTAAATTCACCTAGTGGGGTTTTGCCTTGTTGGTTTTCTCCATTAGTAAACAAATCACTTGTGTCAAATTTATTTTCCGTTGCATTTAACTTAGTTAGCGATTTGTTTGTGCTACCATGCATATTGCATATTAAATTGACTTAATTAATTCACTTGGCTAATTAATTGGTTAATTTACCTAAGGGGTCAATACATTCTTCGCCTATCATTAAGAATTGCAAATTCAATTTTTTCAAGTTTGACGTGATTTATTTAGTTAACTGTACATGTGGTTTTTTAGTTTTTGTAACCTTAATGAAGAGTCTATATAAAGGCCCATTAAGCATGACTTATAAAGAGGTTAGAGAGATAGAAACCCTAAGTTTTTTAGAGAGTTGATATGAGCCTCCACTAACAATCAATACTGTTGTCATAGTGCAGATTAAAGTTGCTTGTCCAAACCTCAAAGTCACAAACGGAGAGTTTTAGGGTTAAGTCTTTTTTAAAAGGGAAGATTTAGGATTAAGTCCAGTGTATAAACTTCAATTCTATTCTAGTGGGTCAATTTACCTTGGAATTGATAGGTTAAATACCTCTAGATTATTACCGTGAAACGATATCTTTCATAGGGTTTGTTGGGTCACCCTATAGTTGTCTTATGTTATTTTTTTATTGAATTTACTATTTTATTGCTTTATTGGTGACATATTTAATCTATGGCAATTAACCTAGAAATTAATCTTTGAATCTAGCATTTTGTTTGTTTCAATGGAAAACTTTGTGTAAAGATAGTTTTCTGTATTTTCTAGTATTTGGCAGCATTAGAAAAAATAAGTCAAAGGAAAACTATCTTCGGTTAATAGGAAAAAAATGTTTTTTTAGAGATTATTTTCCACTTATTAATTCATAACGAATTAATTATTTGAAGTTGATAATTTTGCTGTAAAATCAAGGGGTCTAAAAAACCTAACTTGACCCCCCGGAGAAATTGTATGGAAAATTAACCTTTTTTTAAATTTCAATTTTTCCAAAAACAATAGAGTCAAACATTTATTTTTCTAAACAAGAATAATTTAAATTTTCTGGAAAATTTATGATCTGATCTTACTCCTAGTCCCATCCATTGTGATATATTTGTGCTTAAGTTAAATGATAATTAAATTATTATTATATTTTGCTAAGGTTAAAGGTGGATGAATTCAAACCATAGAAATTTAACCAACAATTAATGGAGGAGGCAATCCTTAGGCCACAGGCTATTGGTAATCAAATAATTATTAATTCATTCAAGGCATATTTCACATTCTTCATATATCAATGAAATAATCATATAATTCTTATCATTTTACATTGTTTGTTTTTTTTCCCCTCATGACATATAATGTAATTGTAACTAATTTTTCTAATTTTTAATGATATTATATACGACAAAATAAATTTCACATGGCCCATATAAAAACTTCTCTACGAATTATTTTAAAATGAAATTATAACAGACCCGCACATGACATAGTCACAAGAATTACAATACGAATGAAAAAGTACTGCAAGTGAGCTCCTTGTTTCATAACAGAGCATGATAACAATTATTCAAAACCAAATATACCCATACACATAAATCTGAAACTTATTTGCGTTATAAGCACTGTTATAATTTATTTAGGGAATTGAGGAGAGAGATTGAATTTCGGCAACAGTGTTGCCGAAATTCCAACAAAATTATGAGAGAGAAAGAGAAAAAGCCTGGAAAGAGAAAATGTTGAATTACGGCAATGGCATTGTCGTAATTCGTTTTGCCCAAATTTCCTAACCGAATGTGTGAGAAGTGCTCGGAGCATAAGTGCCCAAAAGAAAGTAATTGTGGCAATGGTATTGCCGAAAATGGGAGGGAAAAAAAAAATGAATGCCAAAATCTGGGGAGGAATTTAAAAAAATACAATGTGCTACGTACACAATATTTTTACAACATTTTCACAATAAATCACAGATAACTAGTTATTATTAGTTCAAATTTAAATTTAACATTGAGATTACTATTTTAATCCAACAATAACAATAAGTAACAACCTGATACTTAGAATTTGTTGTAAAAATATTGTAAAAATTGTGTGCACATATCATTTCCAAAAAAAAAGGTGGAATGGATTGTGGCAATGGCATTGCTGAAATAGGAGAGAAAAAAAATTAATTTTCCCCTCCTATTTCGGCAATGCCATTGCCACAATCCATTTCACCCTCTTTTTTTGTTTTTTTTAGAAATGATATGTACACACAATTTTTATAACAAATTCTAAGTATTAAATTGTTACTTATTGTTATTGTTCGTCTGCTTGCCCCTACCTTCAAGGCAACTTTTTTTTAATTCCTCTTTCGCCTTCTTTTTGTTTTATACTCTTGACTTTTGTTTTTGGGGAGTCTTGGGAGGCGATTTCTACGAAGTTTCTGGCTATTCCTTTCAATCACTTTTTTGCTATTTACCCCTCCCTTTGTCCCTTTTCTTATGCAATATTGTGTCCCTTCAGTTTCTTGTAATTAGTTAGTACTAGGTACCATGAATGATTACAACAGACAAAATTTAATGTTTGTTCAAACCAACCAAAATAGGCGTCCATTTAGTTTTTGGTCGCTTATTTGATTTGAGTGTTTTTACACCTTAATAAATTTTTGATTGAGGGTTTTTCACACTCAGAGAAAGTAGCTTTTTAAAAATAATATATATACATATATATATATATATATATATATTTTTAAAGGTATAGCTCTATTTTGAAATGGACAAAAATTTCAGTTAAATGATCATTGAATATTGAAGGCATACTACTACTGTCATTTGCATATATCAAAAGCATTAGTTATTGCATTGAAGCGTTTTGTGTTTTTTAACACGAACAGAGTAAATGTTTTTTTTTTTGAGCAACGAACAGAGTAGATGTTGATAAAGGTAAATATTGGTTATAAGATTTCAGATATATCTAAACTTTTTCATGGTATTCCTTTTGATGAAGAAAATTCAAATATGCAAGTACCTTTGCTAGAAAGAAGCCACATGTTGATTTATTGTAACTTAGATTCAGGGATTTAAGAACTGGGAGGACACTTAAAGATCTTAAAATTTTCTCGTCAAAGTTGTTCCTTTTAAATTCATGTGTTAGTTTGCTCAGTTTAGACAACTGGATTCTGAAAACAAAAAATTCATTGTTAAATTTATCAACAAAATGAGAAAAGAATGTCATATCATGTTATTCATTAGCACAGTACGTAATTGTAATATAGGAAAATTCATTGATTAATTGAACTATCAAGAATCAAATATGTTTTCTGGAACAATCGTTACCACACACCCGTATCCATCCATCCATCCTTCTTCTTCTTCTTCTTCTTCTTTTTTTTTTTTTTTTTTTTTTTTGGGGATAGGTGCGAAGTTTTATGATTGTAAGCCATAGGATTGCACTCTTATCATATAAATATGAATTGTTGTCAATTGTATCTGCCTTTCTTATTTATGAAGCTGGAGACCAAGTCTACGCCAAGGCCCAATCGATATAGGCGTTCGTAGCAGCTGTTTAGGAAAAGATAAAGCACCAGTAACAATAGCAATTTTCAATTAGTGAGAAAGCATGAGTAAGGGACAATATTAAAATGAGTAACAATTTACCATATAATTTTATAAACATTTATTTGAAAGAAAAACAAGAGTTAAGCCCTTTTGACTTAAAAAGAAGAAGAAAGAATTAGGCCCTTATGACTCAAAAAGAAAAAAAAAAAGAAAAAAAAAAGAAAGAAAAAAGAGTTAGGCCCTTTTGAGTTTTCGTCATTTTGTAAGTATTTTAAAAATCTCCTTCCCTCTACCACTTTGTGCGTGTGTTTATCTTAAAAAAAAAAAAAAAAAAAAAAAGTAAGTTCCCACATTGAGAAAAAAAGAGTAATTTCTGTGAGGTTAAAGTCTTGTGCTACATATTTAAGAATAAAGTCTCTTTGAGTGTGTACTGCATTGTAAATCTTTCAAATATATAAGATTTTTTTTTTTTGTTTTTCTTTTTCCGGGATCACTTCAAAGGCTACAATTAATCTGAAATTCAAATTAGATCATCAATTTTATTTTAAAAGAAAACATGTTGACAACTAAATATTCAAATTTGCTTTTATATATAAGCATATGAATCAACCTCTAATTTGTTCTATGGATGAATTTGGTACACTAATAGTTTTTTCACTCCCATATACAGCATGTCTAAAATGTGGATATTCTTTTTTTTTCTTTTTCTTTTTATAATTTTGTAAGTGGATACTAATTAATATACATATAATTAGTTTTTTGCCTGTGCCTTACACGGTTTTTTATTTGAATGAAATGCTATAAAATAACAAAGTAGTATAACAAAATATATAATTTTTCTTTTTAATTTAGGTGTGTTGAACTATTAATTTTTAAATTGTTCTTTTATCTTACCCTTTGAAAAACCAACCAAAGGCAAAGAGTTTTTTTTTTTTTTTTAAATTTATTTTTATTTTAAGACTAAAATAAAAATGTCATATTGTTTGACAAAATTTTCATTAGTTAACTAATGAAAATTTTGTGCTCTCTATGTGTAGTAATAAATAAAAAATTCATTCCTTTTGTTCAAGATTTTGACATTATAAAAATTTTGAGTTCTCTATATATAATAACAATAACAAATAAAAAAATTAGTTCCTTTTTGTTCAAAACTTTGATCTTTTACTATTATAAACAGAAAGGCTATAGATAAAATATAATGGGATTTTTCCAACCATGATAAGGTAAATGAAAAAGTAGAGTTTTGATGTTATATCTAACCCCGAAACTACTACATTATTGGAATCATTCTCACAAATTCAAATGCCCCAAATCTTCAATGAAAAGCTTTGGATCTATTTTTGAATTTGTAGGCTAATTTGTCAAAATCTTCAATTAAAATATTCAAATAAAGCAATATATATGAAAATGGTCTTAGTAGTAAGTTAATAGATTTTGTTTTGACATTTAGTTAAAATCTTCAATTAATGGTCTTATATAGTAGTGAAAACCACATTGATATCCTGATGAATTTGGTTCCCAATCATGGGCCATATAAATTAAACGACTATACAAAATTAACCAATCATTCAGATTTATCACAAGATGAGAGGGGGGAGGGGAATTGAATGAAAAGAACTTACATCAAGTTTAGTAGAAATTTCATTGAACGTATATGACACCATTGGCATGCAATACTAAAAGAACAAAAATAATGCACTAAAAATTTTCAAATCGACCAAACATCTCCACACGAAGTTATGATAGTAGGTAGGATGTATATTTTCTGCTGGTTCGAATTGGGTGCAGGTTTTGATAGTCCCACATTTTTGGCACTAAAACACTGTTTATTAAGATGCTTCATTGGTAAACAATGCTTGACTCAAATTGGGTTTGATGGAGATAGAATTGGGTCGAGAGAGGAAGAGATGAAATCAGATAGGGTAATTAAGATGGTTATACGGTTTGCGAAATGATTAAGATGGCTAACAAACGTTTATTGTTTAAGATGGAGAAACGAAAAATTTTTTTGCAAGAAATAAGAAGAAAGAAAGGAGCTACAATAGAGACAGGAAGGTGGCATGATAGGTACCTGAATTTATGGTCGAGTCCTCCTCAGTCCACACCGTGTAACTGATTTTTATTTTTAGAAAAGTGTAACTGATTTTTATAATTTAATAATAATAATAAATTTATTTGTATAATCTACTATTAATTTGAGTAATTTTTCTCAAGCTCATTCTCAATTTCAACACGTGTTGTTGTCTTATGCTTTGATGAAGTATATTTTTTTTCATTGGATGCATGTGTAGGGGTCTAACTTGACTTCTATTATAAAGTTTCAACTTATAGTGTCTACTTATGAATTATGATGATTGCACTTTTTGTCAGTAAACCAATGCATCAATCAATTTTTAATGTAAGCAGGAATTGAACCCTAAATATTTTATTTAACTATTAGAGACTTTACAATTAAGTTAATTAGAACCCACAAAGTTGAATCCCAACTTGGTGGATGTACAAAATGATGATACGTGTCCTTTACTCAATGCATATGACAATGACGTATTATCTTTTAGAGTAATGTAACCTATAATGTCATATAGAAAACAACGATTTGTACAAATTATAAATATTTGACACATCATAATTAATGAGCCTCCTAAAATACTTGTAAATTAATTATGCATATTTGACATAGGTAAAGTTTAGAATGGATGGATGTCCTTATATTACTCCTAAAAAAATATAGTTTGAATCTAATTATATCTAATCTAATTTAAATCTAATAATTAAAATGTCTTTTCCTCTAAAATAAATTTAATTAATCAAATTGTGAGAAAATGAACAACTACAATACTTTTAATTTGATTTGGGATATTTAATTGAATCCAAAAACCATGATCTCAAGCCTTTCCTATTAAACCTAAAATTAATAGGTAACCATTAGCACTGATATAATCCTAAGCGAGACATAAATAGTTTGAAGTTCTTATGTGTGTGTGTGCATGTGCACGTGCGTGTGTGTGTGTGAGTGATAGTAGAAGTAAAAGCTCACATACCTTCATTTCCTAACCAACCAACAATTTTGTTCCCAGATAAGTCAAGATTTCTTAGTTCCTTGAAAGGTTGAAATAGGGATATGTTTAGGAACCAAGTATCCTCATAATCTTGCTCTTGGTTTATACCAGAGAGCATGAGCTTGATCACGTGACCAGTGGTGGTGCTACACTTAACTTGCTCCCAACTGCAACACTCACTCTTTGACTGATTAACCCATGTTGGAGGAAGGAGTTTGGCATGAATAGTTTTGGATTTTAGAAAGGTCTTTGATTCTAGTAGACCCATCCTCTCGTCCTCAATACAACCTTTGTGCTCATGAATTTGAACAAAAAGTCCATAGCAAAAATTTCACTAAAGGCAACTCCATTGACAAATATGATTTTGAAAAACCTAGTTTCATTTCTAGCTAAACCAGCTTCTTTGTATGTACACAAGACAAGAATGTTACAAGTCCATGGGCCTCTATATAGAGAAAGTTATAAATTTTTCATATTTTAATCCATAATTTATATGATAAAATTTTGTTTAAGTCTTTGGGCATGAGAATCTCATTACATGTAATTGGCTTATATCCCTTTTTTTTTTTCTGCAAACATATCCAATTTTTCCAATGGGTTGGTTAAAAGAATTTATTATTAGTGGAATCCTTCGTTAATTTCACGCATCTTGCTTTAGTCTAGTTTGAAAGATTGGCTTGTAGAAGTCACAACTTGCAATGTTCATCTAATCTTTCTTCCTTAAAATTGACTAGTTTTTAGTTGTTAATGGAATCCGTTATGTGAGTTTAACAACGTAGTATATGTTTTAATAAATAAAAAAAAATAGTGGCATGGTTTTAGGAAACTTTTAGTAATTTGAGATAAGTTTGAAATTTTTTTCGTATGTTTTACGGAATCTTGTAGTTGAGATTTTTTTTTTTGGCCTTCATGTATTTTTTTGGCTAATTGCCTGATTGGTGAGACCAAGGACTAATAGGTTAGTTTTTATCTTTTTTTTTTTTTAAGAAAGTTTCAACCTATGGCGTTTAATCCTGATAATAGCTTTTTATTATTAGACCAAGACAACAATCAATTCTTGATGTAGATGAAGATTGAACTTCAGATCTCTTATTTAGCTATCAAATAAAATATCAACATTTTAAAAGAATAATGTTAGTTTTCTTAAAATAATGAAAATAATAATGTTAGGAACACCTAATTATATATTTAAATTCACAATATACTTAAGTGTTTTTTTTTTTTTTTGTAATTGGTGTACTTTTTTTCAGCAGCTATTGTAATCATCACAAATTAACATGAAAATATGTTATAAAATTGGGCGTGAGTCTGTCTATGTGGGCGGACTGAAATAAAAAAATTCTCATGAATGACTTTTATTGATTTTTTTTTTTTAAATATCAATTTTTGCTAATGGACCACTTTGAAAATTAGTTTCATTGCCAATTCACTAGAAAAGAAACAATCTCTTTCTCTAATAATGGGTGCCATCTGCCAACATATTGGAAAAGAAATTCCGAGGACAAAATGGGCTTCTGCCCTTTTCGGGCAAATTATATAAGGAAATGCCCATTTTCCTAAACTAAATAGGGAAATGCTTTTCTTTTTGAACGGTTTTAGACCCCTTAAAACACACAGATTGCGTAGCCTAGATTAATTAGCCAAGTTGTTACTTAGTCAAATTAAGCAATTCTAGGTTAAAACAATCAAACAATCATATCAAGAATAATAATGCAGCGGAAAATAAATAACACAAGATATGATCACCCAGGAAACCACACGGTAAAAACCTGGGGAGGATTTGACCCACCGATCCTCAAGGCTAACCTGAATTCACTATGAAAGAATTGAAGTTCTTACAGAAGGACTACAAGCTCCCCGCTCGACTTCCTAATGCTACCCACCAGTAAAACTTCCTGACACGACCACGCGCAGGCTCCGAATCCACGGACTACTTCTTTCTTGAATTCTTCAATCAGCTACAAGCTCCCCGCTTGCTTTTCTTTTTAAGTTCCAATGGTTGCAACTATAATGATCTTCAAGATGTTGAAATCATCTCTACCTTGAAAACCCTAA
>NW_027069557.1:1019345-1070036 GCF_002906115.3 Quercus suber | reverse complement strand
GCAGCGGAAAATAAATAACACAAGATATGATCACCCAGGAAACCACACGGTAAAAACCTGGGGAGGATTTGACCCACCGATCCTCAAGGCTAACCTGAATTCACTATGAAAGAATTGAAGTTCGTACAAAAGGACTACAAGCTCCCCGCTCGACTTCCTAATGCTACCCACCAGTAAAACTTCCTGACACGACCACGCGCAGGCTCCGAATCCACGGACTACTTCTTTCTTGAATTCTTCAATCAGCTACAAGCTCCCCGCTTGCTTTTCTTTTAAGTTCCAATGGTTGCAACAATAATGATCTTCAAGATGTTGAAATAATCTCCACCATGAAAACCCTAAGTTTTGTGTAAAGGAAAGCTCCTCAAAGATCTCACACGAGATTCACACAAAACAGCAATGTATGAGCAACAATACAATATGGGCTCCCTCCAAAAACGTGGCTAGGGTTTTATTTATATACCTAGGGTAAAAACATAAAACCCTAAACGTTTAATGAAGTAGGGCTGAGTTGGAAATTCTGCAGAAAATTCAACCTGTGCGATTTTCGATCGATCGAGTCTATTATTCGATCGATCGAGCCAGGCCGAGAGTCCCAAGTACTTCTGCAGCCACTCGATTCCAACTTTACAATATTAAACCAACTTTGAGCAAGTCTAAAGAAGACACCATACAATGTTTTGATCATGGTTTGCCAACATTACAAATTAGAGTTCTAAATACATAAAATCCTAAGACCTTAGAACCTAACACTTTTAAACTCGATTTTTGATAAATTGAGTTAGAAAAAACAAATTCCTGAAGCCCTATAGTGGCGTTTTAAGGAGCCTATAGTGATGTTTTAAGGACCTATAGTGACGTTTTTTTAACTTGACTTCAAAAAAATTGAGTTATAGGTAAAAAAAAGGCCACTATAGGTTGATTTCATTGCCTATAACTCAATTTCATTGAAGTCGAGTTAAAAAACGTCACTATAGGTCCTTAAAATGTCACTATAGGCTCCTTAAAAACGTCACTATAGGGTCTAACTCGATTTATAAAAAATCGAGTTTTAAAAGAGGGGAATTTTCCTATTTAGTTTGGGAAGGGGGGCATTTTTCTATATAATTTGCCCGAAAAGGGCAGAAACCCATTTTGTCCGAAATTTTTTTTTTTTTTTTTTTTGTTTTGTTTTGTCTTTGTGTATTTTTTCGCTATGTTGGGTTAAAATAAATTGACCTATTGCAAATTAATTAATTACCCAAGTTAATTAATTAGTCAAATTAATTATTCAAGTTAATTAATTAGTCAAATTACATGCAATAACGTGGTAGCACAAATAAATCACAAAATAACTAAATGTAATGAAAAATAAATTTTACATAAGTAATTTATTTACGAATTGAGAAAACCATTGAGGCAAAACTCCACCGGGTGAATTTAAAGTCATCACTCCCGAGAATCCACTATTATCAATCACAAGTGGTAATAAGTATAAGGAATTTTACCAAATCTTTTAGCCTATCCTGAAATACCAACCTACAGTTGAACCCTTACCCCAATACCTAATTGACTTGTATTGTAGCGGTAATCTCTCCGTTCAATGCACAAATCCCAATATGTGACTAACCAATGATGCATGAATCTTAGTACGTGACTAACTCACCAACTTAAGAAAGATGTTGGCTGCAAAGTTCTTCATTTTGTCAACAAAGAAGATCAGGGAGCTCATTGATCACAAAACCCTTGGTGTAAAGTTGTAGTAGCTTCTTTAGAGAGAATGATGAACTAGAGCACTTTTTGCATTTAATCACACAATGCATGCACAACAGTCTTTAAAGAAATCCTTATATATGTCTAGGGTGTGAAAAAAGAAACACTACACAAATACATAGGAATAGGCGTGTAATCAGATCCGAAAAGTCTGATTTTGTAATTCTCAATAGATACAGCTTGTGTTGAGCTTCTATCGAGCTTCAACATTAAATCTCAATAGAAAGGATTCTGTCGAGGTTTAATGAACAGCTCTTCTTCACTTGTTTCTTGGTTAGATCTTCATGGCTTTAACACTTAGCTTGAACAACATGTTTCTTGAAGTCTTAAACCAATCCTAGATCTACCCAATTATAAGTAAAGTATTTTTTGTCAAAAGATTAACCAATTACATAAAATATGTCCCTAACACGCTAATTGCTTGATTGGTGAGACCAAGGACTAATGATAATAATAATGTTAGGAACACCTAATTATATATTTAAATTCACAACATACTTAAGTGTTATTTTGTAATTGGTGTACTTTTTTTTTCAGCATCTACTGTAATCATCACAAATTGACATGCAAATTTGTTATAAAATTGGGTGTGAGTTTGTCTATGTGGGCGGACTGAAATCAAAAAATTCTCATGAACAACTTTTATTAATTTTTTTTTAATATCAATTTTTGCTAATGGACCACTTTGAAAATTAGTTTCATTGCCAATTCACTGGAAAAGGAACCATCTCTTTCTCTAATTTTTGCCATTTGTTGCATGTCTATTTCCGTAATTGTCAGTGCCATTAAAATGGGCTGTTTTTATTAATGAAATGCTGCTATCTAGCTCTCTCTCTCTCACCCAACCTTCCCTTCGTTTGTAGTATGATAGGTCTAACTGGTTGGAAAAAAAGCATGGAAAAATGATGCTGCTTTGACATTTGTTTCCCATCAATTTTTTCTTAAAATTATTCGTCGCATCTAATTCACAATTAATATTTTTGGATCAGGAAGTGGTGGAGCTAGAATTTTTATTTAGGGGAGTAAAATTTAAGATTATAAGACAAAGAATAAAAGAAAAAATAACTTAAAAATAAGAGCTTAATCTAAATGTATAAAGTTTAAACATCTAATATGATTCTTTAAAATAAATTAAGAAAATAAAAGAATGTTAAAAGTATAGTAATATACCTACAAAGTTGTATACACATAATCTCACTACCTTCATTTCTTTTTAAAAAAATATTTAAAATGCAACATTCTTTCTTTATTCTTCTTAGTACTTAAATTTTGGATTTTTAGTAAAAACCAAGAATTTAAAGCTATAAAATATTCAAAATATTCAAGGTTTTCTATCGTATAGTACTTAAATAATTTTTTAAAAATGATTTTGTGGTAAAAAATGGGTCCCATTAATGTAAGTCTTTTAAGTTTTTTTTCTCCTATTCTTTAAACCTTGATTTTCTTTTAAATAAAGGCTTTGAAGATGAGTGCCATGGGAAGTTATTAAAGAAAAAATTATTACATAGAAGTTTAAATTCAATAAGAATGTGGTGTGAACCTAGAAGTTTACTCCCATCAATAATGTACTGCTATATCATTTTTTTTAACAAAAAAGAATAGAAAATACACACATTATCACATTTTTTTTAATAAATATATTCAAATATTATATAAAAAAAGTCCAAAACAAAGTGCCAGAAGGAGAATCACCATAACTACCAGAGATGACGCTGGAGTTGGGAGCTACCACCTTCAATGAAGTCATTTCATCATCATTTGGCCTAGAGACGGACCTAGCCTTGGCGCCCCCCCCCCCCCCCTCTCCAAAATAATTATAAATTGGCCCATGAAATCAAAAAGTATATGTTCTATACTATCCCTTTTGCCCAGTTGCCTGAAAAATAATTACAATAACCTTTGGATAATAACCAAAAAAAAAAAAAAATAAAGCACAAATTTGGTCCAAAGAAACCCAATTGCCCAAAAACTAATATGAATTACCTCTAAACAAAGAAACCCAATTGCCCCAAAAATAACATGATTTACCTGTAAACAAGCTAATATTGACAACAAAAGTAAAGTACAAATTTGGCATTATCAAATGTATGATTTTCAGTTCACATGGTGTGAACTATGAAGTGCTTATTGCTATATTTTTTAAGTTACTTTTTAAAAAGTTTTTAGTTGTGTTTGCTGTAATAATAATGTTTGTTTTTTTATTTAAAAAATTATATAATGAGTTTGCTGTAATAAATTGTTTGGTAATGTTACTTTTTAAGAAATGAGAGAAATTTGTCAATCTTATGTCAAAATATTATTCAAATAGTTAGGTAGATGTAGGATAAATTCCTTATAATTAATTATTGTTACCTTTTTTTTAAAGATCATGGAAAAATAATGTTCAATTTTGATTTTTTTTTTATTAAGAAATATTCAAAATAATTTAGAAGCTCATATTGAAAATGCAGTATTGTCAACATCTAGTTTGATGTCCCAATTCCTAAAATCCATCAAATAAAATTTTGAAAAATCACCATATATAAAATTGGTAATAGTTCATTATAGAATAATCTAGAATTACCACGAATATATTATAATGTAAATTAACACAATGCAATTAAACAAGCTTATGTTAAGTTTGGTCTATACCAATTTTTTTTTTAATACTTTGGCCCCTCTCATTTCCGAATCCTGGTTCCGTCCCTGATTCAGAGTTGGGCTTAGGAGTTTTTCATCTCTAGCTTCCTCTTCGATGACAACATGTGCATGATGTACGTCTACTGGTCTTGCTGGTTCATCTCTAGCGACATATATATCAACATTGGTTGTTAATGATGACCCCACTAATTCTTAACGATTCTTTTCTCTGATTTTTTTTAATACTTTGATATATTTAAGGAAATTATGATAATGTATAATACTATACTCATTTTTGTGAAATAATTTGATTTAGCAATACATTATTGGAGGGTGTAAATGTATGTGATTATACCAGATCTTTATTGAATTTAAATTTTAAACTCTACTATTGGTTATCACAATATGTTTCAGCAGAAAATATATTTATTAAAAAAAAAAAACCTATCTCAAAAAATAAAAACCCTGGTTTTCTTGTGTTTGGTTGGCAAATCTTAAAATAAGTTAGAAAATATTTTTTTGTTATTTAGTTTGCAACAAAAATTATTTACTTTTCTGATAATTCCAAATAATTTTATAAAAAGATCATTTATTCATGAAAACAACCCTAGTTAGGAAAACATTTTTATTGTTTCGGTCATTTGGACTCCCAATTGAAAAAATATATCCAAATTTGTAATTTACACAAAAAAATTATATAGAAAAGCAAACAAAAAAAGTCATTTGAAAAATCGTATTAATTGGTCGATCGATATCAACAAGAATTTTAAATTTTCTCTTATATGCCTACCCACTAGAAGGACCCGACTTCCTCGAACCAAGACCACCTCTACCTTCATCACCAAAAGCAGCAATACAGTTGCTTTTTTGTCTAAGTTAAATGAGAACAACAACATTGTGTGCTTACCTTCACTACTTTAGGGCAAAGCAAAACGAAAATACATTTTTTTTTTTTTTATCTTCTTCCTCAAAAACTGTTAATGATATATAAAAAAATGTTTTACCTTACACAGTCCAGCACGTACGTGACATAACTACAGTTAGTATAGTCCTCTACGTAATTGAATAAAAAAATCAACATCGTTTTAGTGATGCGACGTCGTTCTGCTTCAGGAGTTTAGAGCCACGCGCAAAAACGACATCGTTTTCTCACAAACAGTTCTCAGGCAGGGTTCGAAGGTTTATTATGGTCGTTAATGACCGTTAGTTTGTTCAGCTTTGTTAGGATTTAGATTCGATTACTGTAACCGCGATTAATTAATTATTTTTTTGATAGCCGCAATTAATTATTTAATCTGACTACATTTTGTTTTACTTCTCCTTCTGTTTTCTCATCGTGGGCAAAAAAATAATTTTAGTATTAGTTTCAAATTTGAACCAATAACAACTAACCACTTGTGATTTATTGTAAAAATGTTGTAAAATTGTTGTAGACATAACATATTTTCTTATGAGAAATGATATGTCTACAACATTTTTACAATAAATCTTAAGAGGCAGGTTGTTACTGGTTGTTATTGTTAAGGTAAAAAAGTAATTTTAGTGTTAGTTTCAAATTTAAACTAATAACAACTAACCACCTGTAATTTATTGTAAAAATATTGTAGACGTAGCATCTCTCTTTTCTTATGAGAAATGATATATCTACAACATTTTTACAACGAATCCTAAGTGGCAGGTTGTTACTGGTTGTTATTGTTAAGGCAAAAAAGTAATTTTAGTGTTAATTTCAAATTTGAACCAATAACAACTAACCACCTGTGATTTGTTGTAAAATTGTTGTAGATGTAGTATCTCTCTTTTCTTATGAGAAATGATATGTCTACAACATTTTTATAACAAATCCTAAGTGGCAGGTTGTTACTGGTTGTTATTATTAAGGAAAAAAAAAAACAATTTTAGTGTTAGCTTCAAATTTGAACCAATAATAACTAATCACTTGTGATTTGTTGTAAAAATGTTGTAAACGTAGCATCTCTCTTTTCTTGTGAGAAATGATATGTTTACAATATTTTTACAACAAATCCTAAGAGGTAGATTGTTACTGGTTGTTATTATTAAGGCAAAAAAGTAATTTTAGTGTTAGTTTCAAATTTGAACTAATAACAACTAACCACCTGTGATTTGTTGTAAAAATATTGTAAACGTAGCATCTCTCTTTTCTTATGAGAAATGATATGTCTACAACATTTTTACAACAAATCCTAAGTGGCGGGTTGTTACTGGTTGTTATTGTTAAGGCAAAAAAGTAATTTTAGTGTTAGTTTCAAATTTGAACCAATAACAACTAACCACTTGTGATTTGTTGTAAAATTGTTGTAGACGTAGCATCTTTTTTTTTCTTATGAGAAATGATATGTCTACAACATTTTTACAACAAATTCTAAGTGGCACGTTGTTACTTAGTGTTAGTTTCAAATTTAACTAATAACAACTAACCACTTGTGATTTGTTGTAAAAATGTTGTAGACGTAGCATCTCTCTTTTCTTATGAGAAATGATATGTCTACAACATTTTTACAACAAATCTTAAGTGGCAGGTTGTTACTGGTTGTTATTATTAAGGCAAAAAAATAATTTTAGTGTTAGTTTCAAATTTGAACTAATAACAACTAACCACTTGTGATTTGTTGTAAAAATGTTGTAAAATTGTTATAGACGTAACATCTCTCTTTTCTTATGAGAAAAGATATGTCTACAATATTTTTACAATAAATCCTAAGTGGCAGGTCGTTACTGGTTGTTATCGTTAAGGCAAAAAAGTAATTTTAGTGTTAGTTTCAAATTTAAACTAAGAACAACTAACCACCTGTGATTTGTTGTAAAAATGTTGTAAAATTGTTATAGACGTAGCATCTCTCTTTTCTTATGAGAAATGATATGTCTACAACATTTTTACAACAAATTCTAAGTGGCACGTTGTTACTGGTTGTTATTGTTAAGGCAAAAAAGTAATTTTAGTCTTAGTTTCAAATTTAAACTAATAACAACTAACCACCTGTGATTTGTTGTAAAATTATTGTAGACGTAGCATCTCTCTTTTCTTATGATAAATAATATATCTACAAAATTTTTACAACAAATCCTAAGTAGTTGGTTGTTACTGGTTGTTATTGTTAAGGCAAAAAAGTAATTTTAGTGTTAGTTTGAAATTTGAACCAATAATAACTAACCACTTGTGATTTGTTGTAAAAATATTGTAAAATTGTTATAGACGTAGCATCTCTCTTTTCTTGTGAGAAATGATATGTCTACAATATTTTTACAACAAATTCTAAGTGACAGGTTGTTACTGGTTGTTATTGTTAAGGCAAAAAAGTAATTTTAGTGTTAGTTTCAAATTTGAATCAATAACAACTAACTACCTGTGATTTATTATAAAAATGTTGTAAAATTATTATAGACGTAGCATCTCTCTTTTCTTATATATCTCTCCAATCTTCAAGATTCTCTTGCTTACTTGAAGATTTCCATAATTTATTATATAGATTTACTTTTTACAAAATCTTATATAAATGTCTTATATAGTTTCATATTGTTTAAAATTAGTTATCATAATTTACTACTTCAGCCTTTGGGATATCATTATTATCAAATATCATAACTAATATGCCATCAAAATTTGGAATATATTGCCCTGTTTTTTTTTTTGAGAAACCAGACTCCACGTCTGGGACTTTATTAGACTAACAAAGTTAATGAACATCAAAACTAACCAACTCGGCAATGTCTAAGGGCAGAGTGTCCATCCAAATATGACAGCCATCAATGGAAGAGGCTTTTTTTGCGAGTGCATCTGCCACTATATTGCCCGAGCGGAGAACATGAATAAAACTAACAGCAAAAAACCTGGGCAGCAAGTGCCTTAAATCATCTATGATATTTCCAAAAGATGCCATCACTGAGGAACCGTGGGAAACTGCAGAAATTATCATGGTTGAATCACCTTCAAATATCACACGTTGAAAGCCATGATCAGCAGCAAATTGAACAGCTCTGAGACAAGCAAGTGCTTCCAACTCCGCAACTGTTGCAGAAAGTAAAACCGGCATGGACAGAGCACCAAGGTTCGCACCTCGCCAATCTCGAACAATAGCACCGAGTCCAGCTGAGTTCTTGTGTTTGAAAAGGGTAGCATCGAAGTTCACCTTCACCCAACCTTGTTCTGGAGGACGCCATTGATGTTGCACAGCAGGCCGCACAGGTGGAGCATCTGACAGTTGGCTGTTGATGAAATCATGAAGCAGAGTGCAAGCGACAGAGCTGATTTTTGCAATTGGAAGAGCTTCACGTCCAAAGTGGAGGGCGTTTCGTCGATTCCATAGGCTCCATGAGATTACTGCAAACATCTCCGGTCTGAAATCATCATCAACCTGCATAAACTTGTTAAGTAAATCATTAAAGCTCAGGGGAGGTGGGGAAATCATGGACTGGAACCATTGGTGGGTCAGCCAGACAGGAGCTACTTGGCTACAAAAACAGAGAGCATGGAGAGCATCTTCCGGAGCATCATTGCACATCTCACATACATCCGAATCAGCTATATGTCTTCGCTTCAGATTACACTTTGTGGGGAGAGCATTGTTACATACCCTCCAAACGAAGTGTTTGATTTTGTTGGGTACCTGCATCTTCCATAACCTTTTCCAAAAACCACTTTGACTAGCCTGGTTGCTTGAGCTAGCGTGATTTGCTGAAGCCGATGCAGCCAGCAGCTTATAAGCACTACTAGTGCTATAATTTCCAGATGGGGTGCACGACCAAGACACACAATCAGGGGGTTGTCTCTGGCTTAGTGGAATGGCTAGGATCATAGAAGCTTCATGGGGTATAAAAACACGATTCACCTCTTCGGATTTCCACACATTTAACTCTTGATTTATAAGAGAGCTAACTTTTGTTTCATCCATCACTGAAGGGAGGGGGGAAAGGACTACTCTACTCGGTCTCACTGGCAACCATTTATCCTCCTTAATTCAAACTGCTTTTCCATTCCCAATGCGCCAAACCATACCCTTTTTTATCACTTCTCTAGCACCGAGGATACTTTTCCATGCATAGGACCCTGAATTGGATTCTTTTGCATCTAGAATAGAGCAATTAGGGAAGAATCGGGCTTTGAAGACTCGAAAGCACAGTGAATCCGGGTTTTGCATCAACCTCCAGACTTGTTTAGCGAGTAGAGCATCATTAAATTTCTCAATTTCTTTGAAGCCCATGCCTCCCACTTCTTTAGCCTCACACAACCTTTCCCAACTAACCCAGTGCACCTTCCTTGAATCATCAGAGTATCCCCACCAAAATTTTCTTATAAGGACTTCAATTTCTTTTATTAACCCTTTCGGGAGCTTGAAGCAGCTCATAGTGTAGGTTGGAATGGCTTGAATAACGGCTTTTATAAGGACCTCCCTACCAGCAGCAGATAACAGTTTTTTTTCCACCCCTGTAATTTCTTCCACACCCTCTCTTTTATATAAATGAAGCTTCTCTTTTTTGCTCGTCCTACTAGTGCAGGCAAGCCCAGATATTTTTCATACTGTCTGATCACCGGGACACCCAATAACTCCTGGATGCGAGTTTGGGTTTGGTGAGTGGTATTTGAGCTGAAAAATATATTAGTCTTCTCTTTGTTAATTTTTTGGCCCATTCCCCTTTCATACTCAGTCAAAACATCCAAAACCCTCTGACATTCATCTTCGGTGGCACGGCAGAAGAGGACACTATCATCTGCAAAAAATAAGTGTGATACTCGAGGGCCATTTCTACAGATTGCAACGCCCTTTAAACTCCCCTCCCTCTCAGCTTTTTGCAGTAAGCTTTGTAACCCCATTGCACACAAGAGAAATAGATATGGTGATAGAGGATCACCCTGGCGAAGCCCCCTAGAAGGCTTGATATTGCCCATTGGCTGACCATTTACAAGAATGGAATAGGACACGGATCTCAAGCATGACATAATAATCTTCCTCATTTTCTCACCAAGCCCCAAATGCTGCATAAGTGCCCCCAAAAAATCCCACTTCACTCTGTCATAGGCTTTGCTCATATCCAGCTTAAGAGCCATATACCCCATTTTTCCTTTTGTTTTTCTCTTCAGGAAATGGAGGGTCTCAAAAGCCACCAGTATATTGTCTGAAATCAGTCGACCTGAAAGGAATGCATTCTGAGAATCTGGAACAGAGTTAGCTAGAAACTTTTTCAACCGGTTAGCCACAACTTTAGCAATAATTTTATAAATAACGTTACATAGGCTTATGGGTCTGAACTCAGAAACTCTCTTGGGATTTTTTATTTTTGGTATGAGGGTGATAAAGGTAGTATTTAAGGAATCTGGGACAATACCTGAGTTCAAAGCACGAAGAACAACAGCAGTCACATCTTCCCCCACAATGTGCCAGAAAGACTTATAGAAAATAGGAGACATACCATCTGGGCCTGGAGCAGTAAGAGGGGCCATTTGGTTGAGTGCTTCTTTAACTTCACTTGCTTGGAAATCTCCTTCTAACTGCGCAATCAAATCTACCTCACCAATGCTTTGTATTCCACTCAGGATATGATCAAAACCACTCGGGTTCGAGCTAGTGAAAATTTGCTCGAAATACCCCTCCACCACCTTCCCCAAACCGACATCATCTTCAATCCAATTGCCATTGTCATCTTTTAGTCCTGTAATCAAATTTCTTCGGTTTCTTTGATTAGCCCTACAATGGAAGTAGCTTGTGTTCCGGTCCCCTTCTTTGAGCCATCGGTTTCTAGATCTTTGCTTCCACATACACTCTTCCTTGGCTTGTAACTTCTGAATTTCATCTCTTAGCACCTGGATTCTCAAAGGATTGCTTCTGTAACCCCCACTTTCTTCCTCAGTTTTCAGCTCTGCTAGTTTTTGCTTCAAAGAGTTTCTCACATGGCCAAAGGTTTTTTTGTTCCAATCTCTGAGATTTGATTGACAAGCCAAAACTTTGCTATTGAAACCCCATGCTGTGGGTTGTGTCATTTCACCTCCCCAGGAATCACGGATGACCTCTTCACAAGATCTATCCCTCAACCACATGGCTTCAAATCGGAATGAGCGCCCTTTTTTATAAAACCTGTTAACTTCTGAATCAGGGCTTAGGAGAATAGGTTTGTGATCTGAGTGGAAAGCATCCAGATGATGTATTCTGGAGGATGGGAATTTCAAAATCCAATCAACAGTAGCTACTCCTCTGTCAAGTCGGATCCACACATTCTGATTTCCAGGATGACGATTACACCAGGTAAAAGGGTAGCCATTATAGCCCAAATCCTTCAGCCTGCAAAAATCAAGAGCATCACGAAAGCCCAGCATTTGTCTTTCTGGTCTATCCAGCCATCCCTGTTTCTCATCTGCATACAAGATTTCATTAAAATCACCAATACACATCCACGGGAGAGTGAACCGTGCACTCAATCTTTTGAGCATGGACCAGGAGTTTTCCCGGTTGGCGGTCTCAGGATCTCCGTAGAAACCTGTGAACCTCCAAGCGTCATCAACTCCATGGTCAATAAATGCATCAATGTGATTATCTGAAAAAGACTGAACATCTACATTAGAATCAACAGCCCAAAATAAAGCTAAACCACCCCCAGTATTATGGCGTGGAACCTCAAAACAATTATTATACTGCATCTTTCTACCAATTCTAACTAAAACTGATTTCTCAACCTTCGTTTCCATTAAGAAAATAAGTTTGGGACCTTTGTTACGTACCAACGTAACCAACTCCTCTTCTGTCTGTGGGTTCCCAAGCCCACGACAGTTCCAGCTAAGGCAACTCATTGGGCTCGGTGGTGCTGGAAACCAGCCACCACCTTCATATTTTCTTTGTCATGAGAACTACCACCAACCATGCAAACTTTTTTCCCCTCCCTCATATCTACTACTTCAATACTAGGCCTTCTATCAGCAACCATAGAGGAAGAGTTTGGAATTGTAGTACCTGGTTCGCGGGCTAACTTCTTCCAAGTTCTGACTGATGCGTTGGAGTTTGACTTAGTAGCTGTGTTAGTGCAATCCTGGAGTGGGATAGTGTTAGGACTCGGCCTGGAATGCACTTGGGACTGCCGTGGAGCATCATATGGTCTATCTTTGCAAGGAGGAGGATGCTGTCCCTGAAGAGATAGCCCAACAACCTGTTCATCCAACGTCTCAACTTGGGCCGACTTTCTTTGTTCCAAAACTTGCTCTCCTGTGAAGGCACTGCTATGAGCATCCCCCTGATCACCAACCACCTGCTTGGGCCCCACCCCTACCGTGCCAAAATTATCCACGTAGTGTTCAGCTTCCATCGCAGAATGAGAACCATAATTCTCCTCGCCTTGTCGTGGAGTTGAGGACTCATTCCCTTGGCCCGGTTGGCTTTTCCTCCACCAAGGCGGCTGGTTGGACTTCCTGCCTGAAATTACAGCCACAGTTTTCTTGCTTTGGCGAACCGGTTCCGCTCGCAACCACTCCCCATACTGTTGATCATCCCTGCTCAATTTCCCTCGACCTCTTAACCACACTTCGCACTCCCGTTCGCCATGAGTAACTCTACCACACCAATAATAGAAATTAAGGAGGCGTTCATATTTTAATCCCACCAACCCAATTTGTTTGCCTCCTGACTTCAGTTTCGATACACGCGGCAAAGGCTTAGTTATATCCATTACTATACGAGCTCTCAAGAATTCACCACCTGCGTCGTCGTCTTCCGGATCGGCAACCTGTATCACCGTTCCAATTGCTCGGGCTATAGCTTCACTAGATTCATGAGATAGATTCTTCAAGGGGATGTTGTGTAGCTGCACCCAGAAAGTCACCTGGTTATACACCAAGTGCGGAATCTGTTCCACGTCAAAAACCCGCTGGAAAGCTATTAAGCTTTTATCGTATGACCAAGGCTCATACTCTAATACTCTCTCGAGGTCCATCACATCCTCAAACTCAAAAACCAGCACGTTGTCCCATGAATCGCGAATCTTCAACTCACCGACTGGTCTCCACAAAGGTTTGAAGGTACGAGCCACAGCTTCGACATTCAGCACTCTCTTCGTGAAAAACTTCCCTGCCAAACGATGCACTTCAACTGCCTCTTGGTTTGGCACATCCGCACCACCTTCTTCATCCTCTGTGAGAGTAAACTTGTTCCATAGATCTTCCAACCCAGCCATGGTGATGGTTAACAGTGGAACTAGAAGAACACCAGTAGACTACCAACTATGACTGCGCTCACTGTCCTATCCGTCCGGGGACGTGAAGGGAACCAAAACCCTAAACTAGGTTAGGGACAATATTCTACGCGCGGCTAGAGAAAAACCCTAGCCAACGTGAGAAACCTTTTTTCTATATTGCCCTGTTGATTTAATAACTATGCCATCAGTTCATTGAAATCCTTGAATTCATGGTAAATTTCCTGTATTTTAACGGTATATCCACAGCTTAGGAAGATTTATCCTTGGAAAGAAAAAACCAAACATGAGATATTTGAAAACTACAACCTCTACTCACTTGAACATTTACGCGTCTACCCAATCCTGATCCATCATCGGTAAAATCTACTTTTGTAGCTTTCCCTGCTTTGTTCCCTTTCACTATTGTAAGGTCCAACCCAAACTAGACCTGACATAATTGTGAAGTGTCTATTATTAATGTTAAGTGTATATTTGTTTGCTAAAACTATATTAGATTTGTTAATAATCATAGTTAAAGCGTTAAATAACATATATGAACATCATATAACCTAAAAGTTTAAACTAATAATAGGTTTGAGCCCAATTATCTTATATTAACAGTTTACTCTCTTTTTTCTCAAAAAAAAAAAAAAAAAACCATTTACTCTTTCTTATCCAATATCAAGCTTCACTTAAGTATTTTCTATATTATTTATTAGTATTAAATGAAATGCAAATGAAAACATTAATTAACATCTTCACTTATTCTTTTTAACATCATACTCTTTTGTATTAAAATTTTGAAGGCATACCACCGCTCATGCTTGACGTGATGGTCACTCTACAAGTATAAATACTTATGGGGTGTGGGAGGTAAGGACTGAGGTTCGAGTCTTTAAAGGAAACTTCACATTCATATACACTTAGATTATGTTAGAATAGAATTTCTATCTTGTAAATAAAAAATAAAAAATTGAATGCATTAAAAGGAGTTCATTTCTTAATTATCCAATATCAAACTTCACTTAATTAAGTATTTTCTATATTATTTATTAGTATTAAATGAAATGCAAATGAAGCAATTTATTAACATCTTCACTTGCTCTTTTTAACATCATACTCTTTTGTATTAATTTTTTTTTTTTTTTTAGAATACTAAATATTTTTAACACACACACACAAGAAGAGGAGAGAAAATTTTAAAGAAACTTATAATGGTGTATCTAATATTAGACTTCACTTAAGATTTTCTATATTATTTTATTAGTACTAACTGAAATGCAAATGAAAGCATTAATTAACATCTTCACTTACTCTTGCTAACATCATAATCAGTTTTCAAAATTTCGAAGGAATTAAAAAATAGTTTCATTTCTTATTCTAAATTATTTTATAATCTTATTATAATAATTTATTAATTTGTATATCTTCTTTATAGCTTTGACCAAACCCTAAATGCTAAATAGTTTTCAATTAAACCATGAAATTTTTATATATTTCTTTTCAATTTTCACTCTTAATTAACTTAAAGTAACATAAATTCACACAATTTACAACTAAAACGTAATTAAATAGAAAAATTCATTTCACATGAAACTATAAAATTACTAATTATAGAATATATATATATATATATTATTTAGTAATTGTTAATAAAATAATGCTAATAATAATAAATACTATATGAGCTTATGTTCAAATCATATATTTTATATTATGTACTATTTTGATAAAAGTTGTGTCCTACATGATAGGCCAAGAATGTATTGACCCTTTGTGATGAATTAACCAATTAATTAGCCAAGTTAATTAATCTGATTAACATGCAATATGCGTGGTAGTACAAACAAATTACCAACTAAATTAATATGCAGCAAAAAATAAAGTTGACATGGTGATTTGTTTAAGAATGGAGAAAACCTTTAAGGCCAAAAACTCCACTGCGTGATTTTAAGGTCACCACTTCCGAGAATCCACTATTATCAGAACAAGTGGTTACAAGTAAAGGAATTTCAGTACCTTATACCAACCTACAGTTGAACATTTACCCCAATACTCAATTAGACTTGTTCTATAGTAACAATCTCTCATTTCAATGCATGGCTCCCAGTACGTGACTAACCAATCAATGCACGGATCTAAGTACGTGACTAACCACCAACTTGAGAAGGATGTTGGTTGCAAAGATCTTCAATTCATCAACACGATGAAGATCACGAAGTTCCTTGGTTATAAAACCCTACGGCGTACAAACTCAGCAACTTCTTGAAGAGGAAGATAAACTAGAGCATATGTCTCCAGTCACAATATACTTGTAAAAAACTTTTGCATTAAGTTGCATATGCTATGATGGCACCTAAAATAATCCTTATATATATTTAGGGTTGTGAGAAAAGAAAACTTAAACAAATATACACAGATTGGAGTGAAATTAGAACTGAAAATCTGATTTTCGTAAATCAGAAGTTGTCGAGCATCGGGCTTACACAGCTTTTTAAATCTCGATAGATTCTATCTGTCGAGCTAGCTGTCGAGTTTTAAAATCTAGCACTTCTTCACTTGAGTTTTGGATAGATTTGCCTGACTTTAACTTGGACTTGAAACTTTGTTCCTTGAAATATTAAACCCATCATAGATCTACCCAATTACAAGTAAAGTGTGTTTTGTCAAATGATTAGCCAATTCCACATTGACATATATTCCTAACATGATTTACATATGTCCTAATAATCTCCAATTTTGGCAATTCGTGATAAAACCACAACAAACAAATGAACATATGAAAGAAGTCATAAATCACTTAACTCATACTCACTTGTTGAATACAATAAAATCTATCCTAACACAAACTCTTGAAAAACTTTGCAATAAAATAGTTCTATAGAGAGAGAAAATTCCTGACCTATTACAAGTTGACACATCATAATACCAAATCCACAAAATACAACAAATTACAAAACTCTATGTATTGTTGCTAGGTTTTGCTATCACTATTCAGAAATCAACAGAAATTTGTCAAGTGTCATGCAAAAACCAATCACACATCAGTGCGTGTAAACGATGACATAAGCAGTCCAACATGTGTAAGCAATGACATATGCCATCCAGCACGTGTAAGTGATGACATAAGCAGACCAATCAGGCTATGACATGTGTCACCAATCAGACTTCGCCAAGTGTAACTCACCCACCCCCAAACTCCTATAAATAGAAGCCTTCCTAAGGCATTTCAGAAAGGATCTTGGGCAGACCAAGAGACCAAGCCATCTTGGGAGGGAGACCAAGCCATCTAAAGCACAAATAGCATCAAAGAAGATTCAGAAGTACTGAAGCTCTACTGGAATCAAGTCTTGAAGCCTCCAACAACTTCAAGAACTTCAACCTTCAAATATGAAGAGCATTCGAAGCAGAATCATTCAAACTACTCGCCTAGATCTCAAAGTTCACTGGAATCAAGCTCGAAAGCCTCCAAAAACCTCAATAAACCACAAATCAGCAAAGTTCTACTGATTCAAGCCTCTAAAGCACCAAAGAATTTCCACCACAAACCTTCAAATACGAAGAACATTTGAAGAGGAATCATCCAAATCATATTCCTAAATCTCAAAGTTCACTAGAATCAAGCTCAAAAACCTCTAGAAACCTCAACAGACCACAAATCAGTAAAACTCTACGAATTCAAGCCTCTAAAGCCTCGAAGAACTTCCATTATAAATCCTAAAAAAGAAAGAACACACGAAGAACACAAAGAACGAGAAGAACACACAAAGAACGTGAAAAATAAAGAATTTCTAATAAGCTCATAGCTAGAGATTCATTGTAATTTTGTTTCAAAGATCTTTGATCCATTCCTTAGCCAAATTGAAATATATTTGGTGTTCAAATCAAAATCACATTACCATAACTCCAATCAACAAATCTTTCAAGGAGATCGAATTAGAGGATCACTCTTTTGTAATCACAGAGAAATGTACCACACATTCATCAATACAAATTCACATTTGTGAAACTATTTTACTTGTTTGACTCATTTCGAATCGAGAAATTTAGTTGTCCACAAGTTCATGACAAGAAAGACTTTGACAACCTGTATTTCTGAAATATTTTAAACAAAACTCATCACGGCATCTTAGTGTGAAACAGAAATAAAAGATTGCATATAATATATAAGAAGCATGTGTATAAAGAGAGAAAAGAAACAACACATGAAGAGATAGGTGAAAGAATGTAATAACAACCTCAATATATATATCAACATAAGTACAAGGTTTGCTATCACAATGTAAGAACAATGTATTTGAAAAGTAAAGAAAAGAAAAGATACAATAAGTCCTCACTACATCCCTCATAAAAAGAAAAACACTCCCTCTAACAAAAATATCTCCTATACTAACTCTCCCCCTAAATACATGACTACTCTCATACCCAAAACTACTCTTCCTTTTTGTCACGAATGACAAAGGGAAAGTAACTCAAGCAATCATCTCATCGTCACCAGAAGAGCTAGCATCCTCATCCTTATCATCATCCTCATCCTCATCCTCATCATCATCGGATGCCTTTAGAGAAGGAAAGGGAGACTCCACGAAGCCACCAAGGCAAGCCTGTCATCGTGCAATATGACCAACACGGGTGTTCACCTAACACAACTCATCACTGAGTATGTCAAGGCGAGCATCCATGTGTTGAAGCTGTGCCATGACTGCCTCGAGGGTTACACCACCCATAGAAGAAGGAGCAGATGTGGATGGAGCGGAAGATGCCAAAGGAGTCGCTGTCTCGGTCCATGGCCGCTTCGGTCGAAGTTGGGCTTTGCTCCGTCAAATGGTCACTGCATTTATGACACACATGACTGAGAAGTGTGTAGACTCAGGATAGAAGACAAACGCATGGCAGAGAATTCGCGTGATAGTCGAAGGAAAAATGAGCTTATCATGGGTTGCCAGATCCGTATAGACATTTATAAGGGAAAGTATGAAGTGAGAGGAAAAATCAATAGTAAGTTCCTCAAGAAGGGATAGCAAAAATTGAGCATGAGACTCACTAATGAAGTTATAGTGAGACAAAGGATGAAGAACAAATGCCATCACCATGTTAAGGAACCTCAGACCTTTTGCAAAGCCTGAGCAAGGGGTGTTTTGACAGTCACCCTAAGATGAAGGTGTCTCACAGAAGAGAGACGAGAGTTCATCTTTGGACACAGTTCTAAGACGATCACAGTCGGGGGTAGTTAGGATGCACTACCTTCAGTACGTGTAGCACCTTGGATATAAGATTTAGAGTGACTACGATGCGCATACCTTGAACGCGAGTGATAAAATGAGGTATAGAATAGTCGAATCCGTGCAAATTGGAGTAAACTCTTGTATGATCACGGAAGGACAAGTGACCAGGATGCCACACAGTGACTTCCAACCCCTACTATAGATGACAGTAGGAAGGTCAATATTGGAAAAATCCAATAAGATGACTTGGCGTTCCAAATGAATGCCGTGTTGTGAAAAGTTCACCGAAAAGTCCGTACAAGCCTTCTTATCACGGAACTGAATGTGAGAGGGAGTAGAATCAATAGAGAGAGAAGAAGAAGCTGCCCCGGAACGAAGAGGATTTTGGACGGAGTAGACTTGCACTTAGGTGCCATAGAGCAAGCTAATCGCAGAGAGAGAGAGAGAGAGAGAGAAAGAGAGAGAGAGGGAGAGAGAGAGAGAGAGAGAGAGAGAGAGAGAGAGAGAGAGAGAGAGAGAAGTACCAACACAGATCAATAAAGGTACATATGCATGAATGTGTGACATGCAATAGTAAAACATCATGGGCTTAGCCCAATCTAGTCTTACCAGCACACATGCTTTCAATATAATAAACACACATCTATAATGCATGAAACATTGATAAAATGAAAATGTGATGCAATGCATGAACTTTTAAGATCATTTGAACAAAACCCATCCCAAAAATTTTGCAAAAACCTCATTAATTTTGAAAAATCCCAAAATCTTTCAAAAACCCCAGAAGTTAGGTAAAAAGAGATGAAATGCATGATTAAATGAGAGAAATAGAATCATACCAGAGGAAGAAAATGATCTTGAGGCTAAAGATTGAGTGGGGAAGAGGTTTAGAGTGAGAGAAGGGTGTTTGGGAAGGTAAGGAGTCAGAAAGAGTCAAGAGAGATCAAGAAAAATGAGGGGAGAAATAGCGCTGAAGTTTTATATAGAAATTCATGATTTTTGATGGGTCGAGAGGTATCGAGAGGCGTTGAGATTTAAATTTCAACAAATAGAGCTATCGAGAAGCTATGGAGAGGTGTCCACAGCAAAGTGACCTCAATAGATCGAGAAGCTATCGAGCATACAGAAACTTCCTCGATGGATAGAGAAGTTGTCGAGCAACTATCGAGACTAATTCTTAAAAACCTTGATGGATCGAAATTGTGATAACAGCTATCGAGAAAGGAAGCTTAAAAGGCTCGAAAGATAGCCTAGTTGTCGAAAGGTGTCCAGTAGCTGTCGAGATTGATCAAAAACAATTTTTGAAGAGGAGAAAACCATATATATGAATGCAATCAAACATGCTACTTAACCAAAGATCCAAACAACATTTTAAACTCTTAAAATCATCTCTCAACAAGAAAAATGTCAAGCATATAGATCCAAAACACACACATACACACTAAACAAGTCTAACCAATTTTATATTTCAAAAACAAGTCAAAACAGTTTAGTGAGCATGCTTAAACACATGTATTTCTTGTGATGGTCAAATCACATTGTACCTGTACATGTATCAAAAGTAGCAAAGAATATTGCATAGGTGTCTACATGTTATGAAGATTTAAGATATAAGAAAATCACTTTAACTCACACACAATCATAACTACTTGATGGAGACTATCACCTTCAAGGTACATCCTATAACTTCCACATCTTCTAGAAGACACGCTTGCAATCATATATAAAACATTTTGATTCTTTTTGCTTTCATTTTTCTTTGTATATTTTTCTTTTAAGCAAATCATGAATGGGCATATAGGAGAGAGAAAAGAAATATCTAATGATGTTAAGCTTTTGACATCGTACTTTTACTATGCCAAAGCATACAGATATCATTTCATGATTGACGAGCAACAGTGGTGAGATGGCTATTTATGCCTTTCTCTTAGGATTTTCTAGTCTTTCCCATCAAAAAGAGTGATACGAGTGTTAAGTACAAGAGATTACTTAATCTTACTCATCACAAACACGAGCCATAAATTTTACTTGCTTAGTTGTGCATAGAGATGCTCATTTAAGTTACAAAAGACACAAAGTTTAGAAAACTTCGTTTTAATGGCCATCCAAGGTACATAAGTACCAATGTACACAAAACACACACTGTTTTTGTATTTTTTTTTTTTATGAAAAACAAAATAAAGCAAATCTGAAAATAAACAAACAAAACATGTTAAACAAACTAAAGCATAAAACTAGACTGACTAAAAACAAGAAAGCGAAACACACAAGTAATGCATACTCAAAAACACAAAAGGGAGAGAAAGAAAAAAAAAAGACTAAATCACTTAAGAGTCNGGGGGGGGGGGGGGGGGGGGGGGGGGGAAGAAGAATTGAAACCGTTCAAGTTCGAAAGGAACATGAGGGCTTTGAAAAGATCTCCAAGAGGAGCAAAAGAGGATGGAAACTGATTCTGGTTTCCCAATGAGATCACATTGTTGCTCTGTTGAGTGGCTAACCACTTATAGCAATTTGGTCGAGTATGTCCAGTTGCTCGATAGTGATGGCAGAGATGCTGCTTCTTCTATTTAGACTTTTGAGTATTGCCCTTTTTAGCCTTAGGGTTTTTAGTCTTTTTCTTATTAAGCTTAGGAGGTGCTCCTAAGATAGATTTACCCTTGTCTATATTCTCACTAGCTAAAGCAGTTTTGACATCATTGTTCTCAAATTCAACATTATTAGCAGGTGAAACAAAAATATTAGTACTAGTAGAAGTAATACTAGAAGAAGAGAAATCATACCCTAAACCGGTTTGATTAAAAGCAGATTTTTGAAGGCTGTGCATCTCGTCAAGTTTTGCATCTGAAGTCCTTTTCAATTGAGCTCTGACTTAAAATAACTCTGCCTCAAGCTTCTTGGTCTTCTCAGCCAAGAAATTGTTCTCAAATCTTAGTGCTTCAATGGTCTGATTAGCTTCTGTTAGGACATATGTGGTTCACTTGTTAAGAACATATGTCGTTCACTTGTTAAGAACATATGTCATTCTTTTATATAATTAGCTAATCTTTTGATAAAATGCACTCAACTTGTAATTGGGTAGTTCTAGGTGTTTTTAATACTTCAAGAAACAAGGTTTCAAGATTAAGTATTGAAGTCATCAAGTCTGTCCAAGAAACAAGCTGAAAAAGAGCAAAATCATTAAATCTCGACACCTGCTCGACACCTTTTATCTGTCAAGGTTTATAAAATCAGAATTTCTTATCTGATTTCTTGGGATCCGTAGATGTGTCTTTGGGCATTGTTTTCTTCTAACCCTATGTATATAAAAGGATTGTTTTAAGGGCCGTCAAAGTGTTCACAAGTTGCACAAGCATTGAGCAAACTCAGTTCAAGTAAATTGTGACCGGAGACAAAATTTTGCCCTAGTTCATCTCTTCTAAAGAAGTTGCTGTGTATGTGCACCTTTGGGTTTTGTGACCGAGCATCTTTTTGATTTTCATCGTGGATGAATTGAAGAACTTCGCAGCCAATAACTCTTTCTAGTTGGTGATTGAAGTCGCGTACTAGGATTCGCGCATTGGTTAGTTACGTACTCGAGAGCCGTACATAAAAAGGGGAACTATCACTACAGAACAAGTTCAATTGGGTATTGGGGTAAGGGTTCAACTGTAGGTTGGTAAGGTACTTGGAATTCCTTTACTTATAACCGTTTGTTGTGATAATAGTAGAGTTTCGGGAGTGGTGGCCTGAAAATCACCCGGTGGAGTTTTTACTGTTAGATTTTCTCCATTTGTAAACAAATCACTGTATTATTTATTTTTCGCTGCATAATTAGTTTATTGGTGATTTTTTTGTGCTATCATGCATTTGCATGTTAAATTGATTAATTAATAACTTGGCTAATTAATTAATTAATTTAATCACAAGGGGTCAATATGTTTTTGGCCTATCAGTTTCATCAAACTTTGTGGAAAGCTCTTCTCGATCAAGTTTCACATCATTCAGCTTCTTGGTGGCCAGCTTATATAGTTTCTTGTGCTTCTCAGAAATCTTATACAATTTTTCATATGCTGTATAGATATCATCTTGATTGTCTATTTTCTCGAACTTAAAATCTACCAAGTCCTCTTCATCATCTACTGTTTCTGAACCTCCATCAGTAGGATCAACTGTAGCAGTGAAAGCAATCAAGATTCCCTTGTCATCATTGTCATTTGAATCATCCTTAGGCTTGGTGTCACTCAAGGTAGCAGAAAGGGCCTTGCTTTTCGCAATGGTCTTGAGATAAGTTGGACACTCTTGTTTCATATGTCTAAAACTTTGACATCCGAAGCACTTTGGTCTGGAGGGAACAGTGTACTGACCGCCATCCTTAGTATCCTTCTTCCTTTTATCTTGGCTCTTGAACTATGAAGAACTGGATTGCTTATGATCTTTGTCAAATCCTTTCACATTGGCATTCTTCATGAACTTTTTGAATTGCCTTGTGATATAGGATTTCATCTTAGAATCTTCATCATCAGAAGACTCATCGGTGTCATTGCTTTTAGCCTTCAGTGCCATGCTCTTGGTTTTGCTTGATTTACCGATTCTAGTCAAATCCAATTCATAGGTTTGCAAGTTTCCAACTAGCTTTGTCAAAGGAATTTGATAAATGTCCTTTAATTCCTCAATGACGATGATCTTGGCATGGAATCTCTCAGGTAAAGATTTGAGCACCTTTCTAATAATCTTGGGTTCGGGAATGGTTTTCCCAAGATTAAAGGTAGAGTTAACTATGTCCTTGAGCTTGGCATAGAACTTATTGAATGACTCCTCCTTCTCCATCTTAATCTCTTCAAAGCTCGTGGTAAGCCTCTGAAACTTTGAATCCTTGACAGCCTTGGTTCCTTCATAGGTTGTCTGCAGGATAGTTCATGATTCCTTTGCAGTTTCAATGGAAGATATCTTTTTGAACTCCTCATTTGTGACTGCACTAAATAAGGCATTCAATGCTTTGCTATTAAAGTTAGCCGCTTTGATCTTAGCATCATCCCAATCATCTGAAGCTTCCTTTGGCTTAGTCCAGTCTATCTCCATAGCTTGCCTCACTTATTTATCTAATGACTACAAGAAAACTCTCATGCGTACTTTCCAGTATGCATAGTTAGTGCCATCAAATAAAGGAGGTATAATTAAAGATTGTTCTCTATCCATGACAACAGAGGTCAATGGATGACACAACAAAAATTAACCCTAATTAGAGTGTGTCCGCTCTGATATCACTTGATAAGCCAAGAATGTATTGACCCCTTGTGGTGAATTAACCAATTAATTAGCCAAGTTAATTAATTAATCCGATTAACATGCAATATGCGTGGTAGTAAAAATAAATTACCAACTAAGTTAATATACAGCGGAAAATAAAGTTGACATGGTGATTTGTTTACAAATGGTGAAAACCTCCACAGCCAAAAACCCCATCGGATGATTTTAAGGTCACCACTCTCAAGAATCCACTATTATCACAACAAGTGATTACAAGTAAAGGAATCTCAGTACCTTATACCAACCTACAATTGAAACCTTATCCCAATACTCAATTGAACTTGTTCTGTAGTGACAATATATCATTTCAATGCATGAGTCCCAATACGTGACTAACCAATTGATGCACGGATCCAAGTACGTGACTAACCACCAACCTGAGAAGGATGTTGGCTACAAAGTTCTTCAGTTTATCAACACGATGAAGATCATGAAGTTCATTCGTTACAAAACCTTACGACGTACAAACGCAACAACTTCTTGAAGAGGAAGATGAACTAGGGCATATATCTCCGGTCATAATATGCTTGTGAAATTTTTTTGCATTAAGTTGCATCTACTGTGATAGCCCTTGAAATGATCATTATATATATTTAGGGTTGTGAGAAAAGAAAACCTAAACAAATATACATGGATTGGAGTGAAATCCGAACTGAAAATTTGATTTTCATAAATCTGGATAGATAACTTATCTATCAAGAAGCTATCGAGAATTGGGCTTACACAGCCTTTTAAACCTCGATAGATTCTATCTGTCGAGTTAGCTGTCGAATTTTAAAATCCAGCACTTCTTCACTTGATTCTTGGACAGATTTGCATGGTTTTAACACTTGGACTTGAAACCTTGTTCCTTGATATATGTCCTAACTCTACATATTGTGGATGTACCAAGTGGAGGACCTCCAAGAATTTATTACCAAGTGAACTCCTATAGTCCTATTATGATTATTGGCACTGTTTCAAAAAGTTTTAAAAATGTTATTCCAATTAAAATTTTATTGCCAAGAATTTTAAAAAATTTAGAAAAAATTTCATTAGTTTTTAAATTTCTTTAGTAATCTTCCATAATTTTTATTTTAACAAGAAAATCTGGTTCATATACTTTGTGTTTGCACCATATAATTCCATGTAAGTACCCATACAAGAGTCATTATATGTTTGTATATATATTATAATTAGGCAAATATACCTCTGGCATCAATGGTGGGTCTATGATCACATGTAGGTGGTCTAGACTCCCGTTGTTAATGCTACAAAGGCAAAAACAGTAAACTATTTAAAGAAATTAACCTAGTTAGGTTATTCATTGTAGTGGCAAAATTTAACACAATCTGCAAACTCGACAAGACTAATTTGTTTATAAACAGGTCATAGGTTAAGGTTAAAAAGGTTTGGGTCATATTTGAGTCGATATGACTGACTTATTTGATAAACGGGTCGTGTTCGTGTTCAACATGCGAACCCATTTAGCTTATAAATGTATTAACTTTTGTTATTATTGCTTAATCTATGTTTGTAATTATATGTATATTAGTATATTTATGGTTGTAATTGTATTTTAATTTTAGATATATGAGAATTGATAATAGGTTATTTAGGTTAGGCATGTAACACCTCGGTTGTTAATTGTAATTTGGAATAATCTTGATGGGTAGATTGGTAATTTTACTTGGAAGATATTTTAGGGACAAACTTGAAATTAGGCTTCGTCCCCTTAAGTCACCCCCCCCCCCCACACTTTCACATTCACGTCTCTCTCTCTCTCGAGCTGCCACCCCTCTCACTTGAATCCCTCTCTCTCCATGGTCTTCCACTAAAAATACTTCAGCCATTAGTTTCTTTTCAAGCCATTACCACTGGTTGTGAAGAAAAGATTTTGGGAAGAGAGGGACCCATTTGGCCAAGCAAGGAATTTGACGTAAAATTCCTATTTTCCTAACAAAACTAAGTAAAATCTATCAATGCGGTTTGTGCTAGAGCAAGCTTATTGGGTTTATGTAAGAAATTCTTATTTGGAATGAAAAGTTTGGTTTAGTCTTGAGTCATTTTGCTCTAGTGTTCACCCAATCACATTTTTGTATTGGGTAATGGGTTTTGGAGGTCTTGGAGTTATGGAGAGGTGGGCATGTGAAACTTTGATGATTTGGGTGCTATGAACTTGTTTTAAAACAAATGGGTAATGAAAGTGTTAACCATGAAAGTTTAAGTGCTTTGAGGTTGTGCTTTTTGCACATCAAGTGTTTGATAGTTTACCTCATTGAGTTATGAGGTTAGGTTTAATTGTTTATAAGAAAAGTTTGGTTTAGTCTTGAGTCATTTTGCTCTAGTGTTCACCCAATCACATTTTTGTATTGGGTAATGGGTTTTGGAGGTCTTGGAGTTATGGAGAGGTGGGCATGTGAAACTTTGATGATTTGGGTGCTATGAACTTGTTTTAAAACAAATGGGTAATGAAAGTGTTAACCATGAAAGTTTAAGTGCTTTGAGGTTGTGCTTTTTGCACATCAAGTGTTTGATAGTTTACCTCATTGAGTTATGAGGTTAGGTTTAATTGTTTATAGTTGTTTATTCAATTAAAAGCTGGACTTTGTCAGATATATAATGAATTTTAGAACTTTGAAAGTGATTTGATGATGTTGTAATTGAGTCCTACATGATGCAGTATGTGTTGACATTATTAATACATGAGTTAGTGTAACACTTAAACATGGTTGTTTTGCTGTGAATGCTTGGGAATTTATAAGAATTGTTATAATGGCTTGGTTTTATTAGTTAGTACCCAAAAGAAATTCTTGAGACTAGCTACCTCATTTTTAAAGTGATGTGATATGTTATCTAATAAACGCATATTGTTTGCAGTAGTGTATTAAAATGCTTTGGTTGTGTTATGGTCCTTTGAATCATCTACATGCTTGTTTTGTATCCTCTGGGAAAGGTGCCTTTGGATAGTCAAGTTAAGTTTTAGGCCCTCAATTTGATTTTAGGGGACATTTTTGATCTATGGAGACAAGTTTGATGTTACTTTGTGATGGGCATTGTTATTGATAGGCTTGATCATTTTGTTTTTAGGTTCTAATTTTTTTGGAACAATTGATAGTTATTCAATTATATTGTTTTCGTGTTCTTGAACTGGTTGTTTGATCATAACAAACAAGTAAAAGAAATAAAATACTACGTATACATCTAGCAACTATTCAAATAATCAATACTAAAATAATAAACTAATGCAATCGTATACAAAATATATCACAAAATATCAAAAATTTCTTCTTCTTCTTCTTTTTTAAAAAATAATATATTGTTGAATTACTTTTTCATTCTGTTTAGAATATTGCACCTAAAAAATTATAAGGTTACACAATCCAATTTTTTAATTAGAGTTAATCAATGAATTTTTTTAAAGAAGTTATGTTGAAAAGTAAATATTCAGAATTATTTCTATATTTAAACATACGAATTAAACTTTAAGTTGATTCTGAATTAAAAAAATAAAATAAAATAAAATAAACTTTAAGTGGATGCTTTGTTAAGTGAATAAGTACACACTTTAACAATACAACTAAAGATAGTTTTAAAAAAAGATTTTGACGCGTATGATTTGAATTTTTTGAAAAATTGAATTTGGTATGCAGCAGTCTAATTTAGTGATTAAAACTACACTATTTTTTACACTTTTAAAGATAGGATGACTAGGTAATTTGCTTTAGGGTAAAATACAGTCAACATTTTTGAGATTTGGGTTAATGCCAACCAGTCCAAAACATTTCACAAGTGACCAGCTTGATTTTTAAACCCAACTTGATCTCTAAACTGTTACTCATTTTTCTACTCTCTCTTATATTGATTAGGGACCAAATTCATCAGTTTTAAAATGTTTTAAATTTGATTGGTAGTAGCTCAAATTTCAGGGTGTTACTTGGATTTTATTCTTTGTTTGATTAGGTTGCTTGGCTTATAAAGGGGTGTTTAGGCTGTTTTCATTTTTCCTTTTACATATGTCGTGGCAAGTTAGGCACTTCTTGTGGAGAGCGGTTCAAAATTCATTGCCCACAAAACTCAATTTGTTTAAGCGTCAGGTGGTGTCTAATGGTTGCTGTGATGAATGTAGAACCTGCCTTGAAGACAATACCCATGCCTTGTGGTATTGTGATGTTGCAAGGGCTATATGGCAGACTGATGTCCGCTTTAATTTTATTCGAACTAAGAAACTTTCTACCTTTGCAGACCTTGTTCAATTCCTGTGTTTGCATGGTTCTTCTGATTTGTTTGCCTGGTTTGCTATGGTTGTGTGGAGCATATGGGAGCGACGTAAAAGGTTGCGAGTGGGACAACCCTCATGGCAGGTAAATGAAGTAGTCCAGCGAGCTTCAGAGCTCCTTCACGAATTTCAGGATGTGCAGACGCCGGTTCGTCAGGCAGCTGTTCGAAGTGAGGATCTGCGGTGGAAGCCACCTGACTCTGGCCTTTATAAACTCAATTTCGATGGTGCTGTGTTTGCTGATCAGGTTAGTGCAGGTATCGGGGTGGTCATTAGAGATTGGGAGGGTCAGATCATCGCTGCCTTGAGTCAGAAAGTGAGGTATCCGGGTTCTGTGGATTTGGTGGAGGCCTTAGCTGCGCGTAGAGCAATTAGCTTTGCCAAAGAACTCAGCATTCATCAGATGGTGATTGAAGGTGTTTCATTGCGAGTTATACAGGCGATCAATGGGACTAGACCAATTCGGACTATGTATGGTCATGTTATAGATGATATTCGTTTTTTGTCTTCTTCTATTTCTTGTAGTTTATTTCTTGTAGTTTTTTACATGTTAAGCGTAAGGGTAATAGACTTGCTCATGCCCTTACTCGACAAGCAGCTTGATTTTCCGTAATAAAGTGTCTTTACCTTTTTCTCAAAAAAAAAAAAAAAAAAAAAATCACCACACTTTCTATTTTATTAAAAATTAGAATAAAAATAAAGAGCAATTGGCCTAGTACGTGAATTCTTTGAAGTAGGAAAGTCTGAAGCTGTAACGCGTGGTGCTGATGCTCCTGTGCGCTGGTCTCGACCTCCAGAGGGTTTTTACAAGGTAAATTTCGATGCTGCTCTATTTGAGAATCTGGGATGTGCCGGTATTGGAGTGGCAGTACGGGATTCGGTTGGTGAGATAATTGCTGCGTTATCACAACGGATCCCTCTTCCTCTGTCAGTGGAGATGGCTGAAGCCATGGCAGTGCGTAGGGCTGTTCTTTTTGTGCAAGAGCTGTGTCTTTCTAAGGTGGTCGTGGAAGGTGATTGTCTGCGGGTGGTTGCGGCGTTGAATTCTCCGGTTTGTTGCAATACTTTGTATGGGAATGTCATTGAGGAGTCGCGTTGTCAGGCCAGTCAGTTTCAAGCTTGCAAGTTTATCCACGTGCGCCGAGGAGGGAATCAGTTAGCTCACGCCCTCGCCAGAAGAGCAGTTTCATCTGCAGAGTTTAATGTTTGGGTAGAAGAACTACCCCCTGATTTGGAGTGTGTACTCCAAAACGATGTTTCTTAATTTTCTAATTTATATGCTCTTATCTTTTTCTCAAAAAAAAAAAAAAAAAAAAAGTAATGTGGGACAATCACCCATTCCTTTTTAGAGAATATTTTGTACAATTAAAACTAGTTCCCCATACCTTAATAGTATCATACGCCGCAAAATGAGTATTACATATGGTCAATTAAAACTTCCTACTAATTTTTTCAAAGTGAAATTACGGCATACCCATGCCATCTCACATGGTATTAGCTAGTAATAAGAAATTAAGAATTACAGTACAGATTGAAAGTGTAAGTGAAAACTTTGTTTTATATGAAGGAATGATAACCTTTATTCATAACTAAATACACACTTAAGTCTTTTCTCAAAAAAAAAAAAAAATACACACTTAAGTCTCCATAATTAATCCCATTGAAAAAGTCTACGGAAATCAAGTATATCTAATGACACGTATAGTTTAATTGCCTTCTCAACATATTAAATGCAAAATAATAACACCTATACATACGATACTCAATCAGATTGAAGCACCATTGTCGCCAATAAGGATTAATATAGAGAATACAAGATACACCAATAAAAAAAATTACGTATGATACCCAAAAACTTGTGGAGAAGACTAAAGGATCTACTTCACACCATTTCCCTTTACTTGTAGTTAAAGATTTTCTTGGTGATGGCGGTGAACTATCAACCCTGGTGCAACTTTTCTCTAGTGGTGGACCGCAAAGAAATGCATTTCCTTCGTAGCTGCTATTTTGAAATGTTCCAAACTGTCCTTTCATATCTGGAACTTTTCCTGATAAGTTGTTACAAGCCACATTGAAAACTTCTAAAAAGTTTAGATCAATTAATATTGAAGGAATTTCTCCACTTAAATTATTGTGAGAAAGGTCCAAGCTCTCTAAATGGGTTAAATTTGAGAATGTTGTTGGTATGAAACCTGTCAATTGATTGTAAGACAAGTTTAGTGCAAGAATTGGAGATAGTTGTCCTAACTCTAGAGGTATTTCACCTGTTAACTTGTTGAATGACAAATCCAATCCAGACATGATATCAAGTATGCCACCCTTGTAGAAGTAAGACCTATATTTCGTCACAAACTCAATTCCAAAATCAGCAGCAGCATTTTGTTCTACCTCGTAAATTTCAAAATACTTATTTAAAATACCTTGATATGGGATAGTTATATGTTTGAACTCCAGAAAAGTGGAATTTGGTTGGGGAAGACCATCAAAAGCCTCAATTGCATTTAACTTCTCAAAGGTTATGTTGCGAAAGCAGTGCGGTATTGTTCCAGAAAGATAGTTCTTTGAAAGATCCATAATCTCTAAATTCTTTAACCAGCATAGCTGCTTTGGAATCGCACCACTAAAATTGTTGCCACTCAACAACAGTATTCTCAAATTTGAAAGCTTGCCAACTTCATAAGGGATTCTCCCAGAAAATAGGTTATCTCTAATGTCCAATGTCACAAGATGAAATGAAACACTAAAAGTAACTTTTGGTATTGGTCCTGTGAGTCTGTTCCCTTGCAAAAATAGATGCTGAATGATGGATAAATCGGCACAAGATGGTGACAATCCTGAAAGCCAGTTATGAGAAAGGTCTACTAAAATATATGCATGCATTTCACATGGAATTTGACCTTCAAAAAAATTATTACTGATGTCAAGAGACCAAAGGAACTGCATATTTCCTAGCCATTTGGGAATTAAACCTGAGAAACCATTGTTGCTAATATCAAGGATCCCTAAGTAACTACCAGCTGGTGATACCTTATCTGGAAGGGTACCTTTGAAATGATTGTTGTTCAATTCCAAAACACGTAAGCTATTGTTAAAAAACTGGAACCTCTTTGAGAAAATTTCACCATGAAATTCATTATTAGATAACTTTAAAACTACCAGGGAGGTGCAATTGGCAACCAATTTCGTTGGTACCTCTCCCGAAAAATTATTATTGGACAAATCCAATTTCTCCAAATTACTCATGTCACCAATTGAGGACGGGAGATTACCTTCAAAATGATTTTGAGATATATTTAGATATTGTAAGTTTAAAATCTTCCCAATATTTTCTTGGAGCTGCCCATCAAAATTATTGTAAGAAAAATCCAACCAAGAAAGATTCTTGTAGTGATCTGTTGGCAGATTAAATGGACCCCCAAAATAATTGTCCCGAAGATTTAGTATTATTTTCAATCAACCAATTGGGGAAGCTTCCCTTCAACCTATTGTGAGAGATATCCACCAATTCCAATTCTCGTTGGTAAAAGAGAAATTTAGGAACATTGGAGGAGAAGTTATTCAGATTACAATTTGGCAGTAGTAGCACCTTTAACTGAAATGAAGGTTCCCAACTAGGATTTTCAGTTTCTATCACAAGTTTGTTGCTTTCACTCACCAATTTGTTATCCTCTTCGACCCTATAGTTTTCTCCTTTAAATCGAACCACCTCAAGCTTAGAGTGATTAGCAAGTGAGCTGAATGAGAATAAACCCTCAAAACGATTATAACTAAGATCAATGTACTCTAGGGATGTCAAGTTGGCTATCACAAATGAAGGAACATTTCCACTGAATTGGTTCTTAGATATATCTAAAAACCTAAGAGATGTCAATCTGCGTAGGCATGGAGGGAGGATCCCTTCAAAGTTATTATCAGAAAGATCTAACTCTTCAAGTTTCTTCAACATACCTAAATCTGTCCCCCAAAAAAAAAAAAAAAAATACCATTAATAGTGTCCATCCTAGTTATGTGCCAACGTAATAACAAGAAAATTTAATTAATTAATGGTAATAGCATCTGAAAAAGACTATATGTTTTGACCCCCTAGATTATTAAGTAGTAGATTAAACTATTAAAGCCAGTTAACCAAATTGTGTATGCAGGATTATCACATGTTAGCCACCATGAGCAAACATATTGCCAATGTGAAGCAATAATTAGTAAAGAAAAGAATAAATAAGTATAGTGACGAAGTCGAAACCAATGGAGAAGCCTAAAATGAAAAACCACTACGAGAATGGATTTATGTCTTTAGCTCTTGATCAACCCAATGGTTGCAACAACACTGTAGATGATAATGGTCTAAGCTCTCTAGACTCGTAAGTTATTAATTTTTAAATTTAGGTTCTCTCTTTTATAGCACATGGCTTTAGCTCTCTAAAACCTTTGTTGTAATTGTGCTATAAGTGCCTCATATTTTTACATGTAATTAAGGCATGAAAGACAAGGAAACACTGAGTCAAAATATTTTCCACAATTCTTGATCAACGTTAATTAAACGCTGTCAAGGAAATGTCGAGAATCTTCTTTCGATCAGTTGAGTTGTGATCGAAGGCTGTGAATTGTTAAAGACACTTGTTTGATAGATCAAGCATTGATCGAAGATCTATCAAATTCTTCAATTTTTTGTTCATTGAACTGCATCTTGGACTTGTAATTTTGAACTCTTGATGACATATTACAAATTCAAAAAAGATTACATTTTTATGGATATTTTCAATCTAAAACCTAACAAAAATATTTCAATGTCTGGAAAAAGTGAATAGTCATCCATTGTGCTAAAAAGTTGCAATCAATGTGAATAATTCTATATCAACCATTCTTCTTCACTTGTTTTTACGCTCCTAATCAATTTTAGATAAATATAGGAAACAACACTAACAAAGTATAAATATGCTAGATTTCATAGTAGATTCTTACCTTTAGTATGCAATTGCAAAGTCCCATTGAGTTTATTTTGAGATAATGATATAGCCTTGAGAGATGGTAGTGCCCCAATATATGAAGAAAGAATTCCAGTAAACCCATTACCACTTATATCTAAAATCTCCAAACTACTGAAATTTGTCATATCTGTCAAGAGTGAATATTTAATTAAAATGACATACTTGTTGATACTAAAAGACATTCCTTCTCACAAGCAAATTATTTTAGGCTTTTGAAATGGATGATAGAATTTTTTACCCTTGAATGGTAGGCTTCCATTAAGTTGATTCTCTCGTACAATGAGTACCTCCAAATTATTTAGACTAATCAGCTCTACAGCAAAGGTGAAGAGAATTACAATAGTCATATTGAAGGTTGACCCTGAAAGTATAGAGGGAAAGATCTAGAACTACAAAACACATTTTATATGGAGAAAATTTTTCATTTTAAAACGCATATTGAATATTGAAGACATACTAATACTATTGGTATAATTAGCATATACCAAAAGCATTTTTGTATTGCATTGAAGACTTGAAGTATTCACTAAAAGCATTCTTTGCCTTTTATTTATTTATTAACATGAAGAAAATAAATGTTCATGAGGCAAATAAGGATGATAAGATTTTTTTTTGTAAGTTTTGTCATGTTATTTTTTGTAAAGAAAATTTTAAACTGAAAACTTTTGAGATATTTTAAAAATATATGTACGCACCTTTGCTAGAAAGAGGCCCTTGCATTTCATTGTGACTCAAGTCAACAGATTTAAGATCTGGGAGTGCACCACCCAAGAATCTTAAAATGTCCTTCTCAAAGACATTCCAACTTAAATCTATGTGCATTAGCTTGCTCAATTTAGACATATAATTCCATTCTGAAGAAAGTATACAACCAATTGTTAAATCCAAGAACAAAATAGGAAAAGAGTGCCATATCATGCTATTCATCAGCACTGCAATTCTAATATGAGAAAATAGTTCTTCTAGAGACATGCAATTTTTGTTTTAAATAAATGAGAGAGACAGCGTTTAGTAGCCATGAAGCTATCATAAGTTGCAATGGTACTCTTTATTACCTTGGGTTGTTATGGAGCCATTAAGTAGGTTAGAACTTAAATCCAACTTCTCCAAGTTTTCCAAAGCTGATAATTCTGTAAAAAAGAGAATTTTAGGAAAACTAAATTGATTAGAATTTATTACAGATTCTGTAAAGTAATATGAAAAACAGACATGCCTTGAGCAGGAAAGGATCCTTCCAGTCCCTGCCAATTCCAACTAAGATTCAGATTCTTAAGGGATTTGATTGCACTCAATGATTTGATAAAGCTCTTGTTGAAGCCGTTGTCAGCAAGATTTAATGTCTCCAAGTTCCCCAATCTTGACAAGCTTTTTGAACTTGTACTAAATGTAGAGTCCATATTTTTGTAGTTGGCAACCGTAATCAAATGTAATTCATTTATAGTGTTTTTGGTGAGTCTTGAGTGTGTTAAAGGTGTATTTTATAGTCCAAGACAAAGACACAAGTTCATATCAAGAAAGAATTAAGTTCAAAGCAAGAAAACAAGTTTTTATCAATTTGACACCTGGCTCGACACTTGGCTCGATCGATCGAGATTTTCAATTACAAGTTCGACACTGGCTCAACTGATCGAGATTGCAATATTAACAAAAATCTAAAACGTGAAAAAGACCATAACTTGGTCGTTTCAAGCTGATTCATGATTCGTTTATTGTGCTATTTAAAGGCCATCATAAGTTATCCCTAGTGAGGTTTTTCAAAGAGAGAAATCACCATATGTGCGGCTAGGGTTTATATAACCAATTTTCTCTCAATCTCANAGTAAACAAGTTTTTATCAATTTGACACCTGGCTCGACACTTGGCTCGATCGATCGAGATTTTCAATTACAAGTTTGACACCTGGCTCAACTGATCGAGATTGCAATATTAACAAAAATCTAAAACGTGAAAAAGACCATAACTTGGTCGTTTCAAGCCGATTCATGATTCGTTTATTGTGCTATTTAAAGGCCATCATAAGTTATCCCTAGGAGGTTTTTCAAAGAGAGAAATCACCATATGTGCGGCTAGGGTTTGTATAACCAATTTTCTCTCAATCTCACTATACTTGAGACTTTCAAAGTAGATCTAAGCCTCTATTTATTCAACCTGTGAGAGTTCAAGAGCACATAAAGAAACATCAACACAGTGTTGCTGTTGCCATAGTGCAGATCTATATGAAGTCATAGAGAAATCAATTAACCACAGTTACTGATCTAAAACCTTTGAGTGGAGATCTCAAAGTTACAAACAAAAGAGTTCGTAAATTCGGAGTTACATGTGGTCATGCCAAAAGTACAACATGAGGTAGTAGTAGATTTATGGTTAAGTCTATTGTATAAACTTCGATTCTATTTAATGGATATATCGACTTGGGGATTGTTTAGGTTAAATCTTCTCTAGGTTTTTTACTTTGAAACCACAATTTCAAAAGTTTTCTTGGGTCATCATTCTTGGTGTTCATGTGATTTGTACTTGTTTAATATTTAATTGATTCAAATCTAATGCATTATTAATTTAATTAACTATTTGGCTAAGATTTTGATAAAATCTAGGACAACTAGGGTCTAAAACCCTAATACTGTATATATATATACACTCACACACTTGAAATTCATAAGAAAAATATACAGACAATTCAACTTCTGGAACCACACCACTGCGTACTCTTAGTGTGATGTCACTTTACAAGTACAAAATTTTTGTGGGATTAGGGGAGGGCAAAGACTGGGGTTTAAGTTTCCAAGACTTCACACACACATATACACACTTAGATTAGGCTAAAATTGAAATTCTATCTTGTATAAAAAATTAAATTAAAAAAAAACTTTTGAAACCACTTCATAATCGTATGTATAAAGGGGCATATTTATATACAAAATTCTCGAGGTGGGTATAAATTTTCAATTAATACTATCGCCACCAAGAAATGTTAGGAATTTAAGTTAATTCTTAGAACCTATGAAGCAATGTGTAAGGTTTAAAATATAATAAACCCTAATATGAAGGGTCAAATAAATGATCCAAAAAATGGGTCCAAAATGGGCCTGTTGGCCCAAGCCTCTGTTCTATAGACTAAGCTTCTTAAAAAATACAATTTATAACCATAATACTTCCAAGTCGAGTCAAGTCACAAACCGGGTCAAATACAAATTATGCTCCACATGGCCAAGCAAGACATTCGGACTTAGGGTTTAAAGGCCACATAAAGAGTGTAAAGAAATGAACATAAGCAAGGACCAACTATTTGGCAAAGGGCGATGAATTGAGAGGGCACAATGCTACCTGTTGTTGTTGTTGTTGTTGTTTATTATTGTTATTTGACAGTTACAAGGAGTTCTAGGGGGATTTAAATTTTGAACCATGAGTGTTTTGAAAATGATAGTTGAGGTATAAGACACTTGACAACTTTTTTGCATTGTTTATTTCTAATAAAGCTACCTATATTAGGATAATATTACCTGATACCAAGTATAGTGCTACCTAAGTACGAATTATAAGGCGAATATGTAATTGAAAAAAAAAAAGTTGCTCTTGAAATTGTATCAGAGGCGAGTGTAACAAATGGTATAATCTGTCAGGTGAATATGTCACAAATGAAATTGTTTATCTGGCAACTTGACAAGTAATGATAGGGGCACCCCATGGAATTTTGGAGCTTAAGACGAGGTTTAAATTGAGGCATTTTATATATTTAAATTCGATTAATATTATTATTTTTACTTAAAATCTATTCTTCTAATTTGTTCAGATGAAAATTTTTAATTTTTTTTAATGACTTTCTTGTTCATATGTGAGTTGTTTATCTAAATTTTTAAATATGATTTTTTGGGAATTGTTTTTAGTCATTTTTGAGATTTTCACCCTTTTTTATTATTATATTGTGCTCATTACATTACTAGTAACAAATTATCTAGAGAATCCTTTAGTGGACATCAGTCCACCTACACTTTTCTAATTCCCCCCCCCCCCCCCCCCAAAACAGTTTTTTGTCTTTGATAAACAATTAAAATTGTGCTACATTCATGATCACAACAATTTCACAAAAAATCCTTGGTGGTAATCTGTTATTAGTTTTAATTTGGGCTCACTGTTGACATTACTTTTTTATCTATCAATAACAGACTGCCACATAAGATTTGTTATGAAAATGTTCTTAATGTAACATTATTTTAAAAAAAATTCTTTTGAGTAATGCTATGGACACACCGACTTCACAATATTTCTAAATTAGCATAGGAAAAAAAAATTAATTAGAGATTATAGTGAGCCAATGTGTGAATTGGCATGCTAATTTAGACATATTGTGAAATTATTGTAACATTTTGTTGTGTCCATTGTATTACTATTTTATAATCTAGTGGCTAATATTTGGGGCCTCATTAATACTTTTATAAGTATAAAAATATCTCTATTGGTTCAAATTTGGGAGTCTTGTTCCCCTTGGGGGCCTTAGGCGACTGCCTAATTGGCCTAGCTAGTGGTAGCTAGGGATGACCTTGGTAATGCATATCGGGTCCACTTATTCATCCGTGTGTTGCTTCTCAAATAATAATAATAATAATAATAATAATAATGTGGCACTTCTCAATGTACCTTCAAAATTAATGTGTGTGTATTTCTAATACCACCGAAGGTTGTCAGTGGGGGTGGTATGAGCTCGAACTTCTCACCATAAGCGCTTGTGTTTGAGTTTCACATCACTTGGTGGGATGGGTAGGCCTAAGTCCAAGTTTAAAACACCATTGTGTTTGGTACACGTGTGGAGACACTCACACGACGCTGTAGAAGATACCACTCACACTCTTTCAACATTTTTTTCCTGCTAAATATATATGGGTGTTTTAAACCATCAAACACATATGTACCCTCAGTATATGTATAACAACCATGGCCATTAATGTCATGGAATATAAGAATATTTTTTTTTTCATAACAGTGCTTCTATTTCTTTTCATATTCATTTGATTATTATCTCAACCAAAATAAAAATAAAGAAAGAAAGAAGAATGGTAAAGATTAGTTTGACTTAAATAAAAATAAAAATAAATAGAAAGAAAGAAAGAAAGAAAGAAAGAAGAATGGTCTATTTTGGCAGGATTAAATTTGGAAAAATTATAATTTGAGTAAATTGAAATCTCGCAATCCATTCAAATTAGAGATAATCCATTTGACTCAAATCTATTATGCATTACCCTTTATCCTTAACAAGACATGAATAGCTCAAATATTATTTTTATTTTTATTTTTAATTCTGGATTTGAGGGAAAAGTGAAGAGGTTCTATAAAGGCATCATTTTAACATGTCATAATGATAGGAAAAAAAATACTTTCACACTCGTTGTAATCTACTATTCACACTCATATTCACAATTGTTACGAAAATATCCACATTCTAACACATAAAAGTTGATGAAAAAATGTGTTAGAATCAAAACACTAAAAATAATGTTGGTTCTTCTTCTAGTGTTTTTTTTTTTTTTTTGGGAGAGGGGAGGGGGATTTTGAATGTAGAAACAAATCTCACATACCTTCATTTCCTGGCCAACCACCAATCCCATTATGAGATAGATCAAGAATTCTTAGCTCCTTAAAAGTCAGCAACAGAGACATGTTTAGGAACCAATTTTCTGGATAATAATTAGATTCATTATCAGAATAGACATGAGTTCCTTGGTTTATATTGGAGAGGTAGAGCTCAATCACGTGGCCTGTGGTTGCGTTACATATGACCCGCTCCCAACCACAACACTCACTCTTCACCTCATTAACCCATGATGGAAGAAGAGGTTTGATATAATTAGTATTGAATTTCAAAAAGGCCTTCAATTCTAGCAGACTCATCCTCTCTTCCTCAATACAACCTTTGCTCTCATGAATGTGAGCAACAAGTACTAAAACCCATAGCAAAGACCTCACTAAAGGCCACTCCATTGAGAAATATTGTGAAGCACCAACTTTCGTTTCTAGCTAGATCTTCTTATATAGAAAAGTTTAGAGAAATTAGAAAACCCTTATTTCTAAGGGCTATTGAACTTATACTTTGGTCCTCTTATTTCTAAGGGTTACTGTTTGAAACAAAACAGCTAAACATCCCAAGAAAAAGAGAAGGAATCTCATTGGTCAAGCAAGACCCAGGCAATCCTTCTGAATTGACTTTGCAAAAGTAGGGAAGCCTAAGCCCAACATCAAAAGTTCACATTGCTTTGATTCGAAATAAAATCTCGAATGTCGGCAACGAAGTTTAATTTGTCAACAGCTTCCTAATTCATGACAGCGTTCATATAGCTCTTAGAATCGCTCTCAATTTGGGTTTTTTTCATTCGAACTAGATATTTGACGAAAGTTGTGAACAACGTATAGAAGGTCATTTCAGTTTGATAAGGGAACGAAATATAAAAATAACAATTAATTACCTCTAAATCAATTTGAGGGTATCTCTACTAATTTATTGTGTGACAATTTATAAAAATATTAATTTATATTATTTAAAGAAGTCAGTGAGTCACATAACTTGTTAAAATATAGATAAAGTCACAAAGATTGGTTATAAACTTAAATGTAACCAATGATTACAACTTCCACTTTAAAAAAAAAACATGATTACATATTTTAACAGTCTAATGGTATTTTTTTTTTTTTTTTTTTTTTTTTTATTGGATTACAATTTTTTATGTTCTTAACACGCATGTTAAATTTCATGTCAATTTTATGTTATTTACTATACGATTCATAAACTTCTTTTTTATACATAATTTTAGAGTACAAAAACTTAAACTTTAAACATTTGATTGAAAATATATAACCCCTGATATTTGATATTTTGGAAATTTGCAATATTGAGTGTAGTTGTATTATTATCTATAACTAAATTTGTAGTTAAATTTCGTCCTTAAGAAATTCATATGACTACAAGTATATGCCAGGTAGTGGTAGTGGGTTAAAAGAATTTTTCTTCAAACTTGCATGAGAAAAACTGTATCCAACAATCAATACCAATATGTCATTTTTGGAATTCAGCTACATACATGGGAAATGCTAAAACTATTAAAAATACTATTACGTGAGTTCTATAAACTTTCACAACAATAAATGTGATTAGAGGATTTCATCAACGTAATAAACGGCGTGATTGTTTAATGACAGATCAGTAATTTACTAACAGACTTTATGCAAACTAAGCAAACACATCCCAAACAAATATGCTGACCAATGATTATCATATATTGGCCAATTATATATATGTGGACTAATCAATCAACGTATCTAGATAATGTTACGCATAGACTTGATTGAAACGAGGTTGAAAAATGGAATACATTCACGCACCAACCAACCATTTGACAAAGAACTAAATAGAAAGAAAAAGGAAAGTTCACGTGGTTGGACTTGGAGTGATGTGCATTGGGATGAAGAAGCAATGTAATCGGAAACGCAATTGACGGAGAAAAAAGAAAGAAGAAAAAGTGGTGAAATTTGACCGGATTTTACTTGCAAGCTAGAAGAGCCCAAACACGCGGACATAATTGGTACAAGTTGAAATGGCTGGTAAGTGAAAACAACTTTTGCCATAACACATGGAATTGTGAGTAGTAAAAGTTACTGGGTCCATTTGAAAGTGGTGGTTCATCGATTATAGTTGTACATGTCATCTCTAGATAAGTAACAATTGTGGCAAATAGTATCTTGCTACAAAAACTAAAACTAAAACTAAAATGTTGTATGAAAATTATCAACTTGTATCGATCGAGATATGGTCTGAAATTAGCAATTTCAATGATGATTGCCATATACCTAAAATCCAAAAAAAATAAAAATAAAAACTTTTCAATTGAAGTTCTATAGCCAAAAGCTCTATTACTAACTACAAGAAAAAATAGTGTTTACGCACTATTGGAAAAATGGTTTAAAAACCTTGAAGTGTTTACGCACTATAGATAGCAGCTCATTAATGTGTGGTGTTAAAAAAAAAAGTATTTTCATGTGTTGATGGTTGTGATTGTTATTTATTGTGTTAGATATATTATTTTATTGTATTGTTTATATTATTTTAATGTGTTGAATGTTAAAATAAAATTTTTGATGTTGAATGTATTATAAAGTGGGGTGTTAAAATAAATAAATTAGTGTTTTGAATTACTAAAAGCTATATTTTTTAGCTTTCTTATTGTGAATGCTCCACCAAACCTATTACTCCAAGTGCAATTTCCCACATGCACAATTACTAAGTTATTTCCCCAAACCTTTTAGTCCAAGTACATGGAATCCAAGGGGAATATTTTTTTTTTCTTATTTGTTTAAATTATAAATAAAAATATAATTCTACTTACAAATTAAATAGTTTTTTTTAAAAATTACACAAATAAATAAGTTGATAAACAAATAAAAATGTTTTTTTTTTTTTCCTCTTTGATAACAATAAAAATGTTGATCTAAAGGCCCAATTATCTTCGGTTTGTTAACGCTACTTGACTTTTATAATCTTTCAAAGTCTTTGTCGACTCCACAAACACCTGTTGTGCTTCACAATTATCAGTTGCTTGATTCTTTTGTATTGATTGGCGCCGCAATAATTTTGGCCATTTCTCACATTTAAAGAATGGGTGGCGGGTCTCATTTGAAAAAAAAGACGTAAGAATAACGCTAGAAATTTTTTTTTCAATGCAATAAACAAATTCCGTAAGAGGTGGCGTTCCTTACGCCATAGGTTTCATAAATCTATTCGCATTTTTTTTTTAAGGAAAAATATATTCGCATGTAACAAATATGTTATATACAACTGTTACACAATAATAAATTATTAGTACACCTAAATTAATATTGATAAAAAAAAAAAAAAAAGAGAGTAATCTTTTTAGTGTTTTTGGTTATGCTTTGTTAAATATATTATTAGTAACTCAATGCGTTATACTATATTGTATATGTTAGAGTGGATGCGGAAGGAGAAGCATAGAATAGGAATACCGAGAACACGAGAGTTACGCGATTCAGCTTTGTCAGCCTATATCCATAGAAGAATCTCTTAAGGGTTACATCTTTATTATATAAGAGTGTAGTACGATAACATGTGTTATAATGAACCTTAACATGAGTATATATAGACGACTAAACCCTAGACTACTAGTACAAGCAGGAGTGAGCTTGGGCCTATTAGATTAGGCTAATATGTCTAATTTATCTCTAACACCTTCCCTTAAACTCAAGGCGGAAGCTGAATAAAGGCTTGAGGTTGGATAAGCATGAGAAGATCCCTTGGAGATGCGTTGAAGAATGCCTTTTAAGAAAGCACAATGAATAATATGCCAATTGACCAATTTCGGAGTTTCAAATGAAGAAACGGAGTCCAAAATCGGAATCTATGCAAAAAACTGAGTAAGATAGGCCATTTCAGAAATTTTAACTTTTAGTTAAAGGCCAATGCAAAAGTAAAAGTCAATGAAAGTCAAAGTCAACGAATCTTGGTCAAATTCAACGATCAGTGCTCACAGGTCAGATCTAGGTTGTTCAAGTCGGGTCGGTTCTAGTCAACAGTCAACAAGGTGACGTGGTGCTGACAATACGACACTATTGACGTGGCGAGCTGCGTGGCTGATGACGTAGCTAGGGTTGACGTGGCATTTGCTGACGTCATCAGATGACGTCATGGATGGCATCATAAAAAGTTGACATAGTTCTTCGGCGCGTGGATGGCGCTTGTGATTTCCAAGGGTGCGTGCATAAGAAGCCAGAAACCAAGGTGGCGCGTGTAAGCGCGTTGGAGAGAATAGCTACCAAACTTCTCGATAGAGCCGTTAACAGCACGTGCTGGTGCGTGAGGCTGCCGTTGGGGGTCAAGTTCCTGGGTTTTGGTTGCAGGAGGTCGTGGAGCACGTCTGTGGTGTTGGTTTCATTAGGCGAAGCTTGGATTTGCACAGATCTGATAAGTTAAGTCACGGCTTGCTTGGTTGTTGGATTTTGACACAGCACAGAGTCATGGTGGCTGCGAGATGCCATGGAGTCTAGATCCAACAGGCAAGCATGTGTGACTTCAGATGGTGTGTGTATGTGATAATCTTCTTTGCTTGCTAGAGACGTTTGTTTGATGCCAAGAACGAAGTTTTGCTTTGATATTATGTTAAATATATTGTTAGCAACGCGATGTGTTACACCATGTTGTATATGCTAGAGTGGATGCGAAAGAGGAAGCATAGAATAGGAACACCGAGAACACGAGGGTTATGTGGTTCAGCCTTGTCGGCCTACATTTACGAAGGAATCCCTTAAGGGTTACATCATTATTATGTAAGAGTGTAGTATGATAACTTAAGTTACAATGAACTCGGACAAAATTGGTCAATGCCCTTTTCGCCCAAATTATATGGCCTTATGCCTCATTTCCAAACTAATTAGGAAAATACTCTTTTTTTAAAACTCGATTTACTCAGAATTGAGTTAAAAAAAAAAAAAAATTTCTAGAGCCCTATAGTGGCGTTTTGGAATTCAGCCTCCATGAAATCAAGTTACAGGCAATTTTTTTACCTATAACTCGAGTTCATGGAGGCCGAGTTCCAAAACGTCACTATAGGTCCTTAAAACGTTACTATAAGCTCCTTAAAAACACCACTATAGGGCTTAACTTGATTTTGAGTAAATCGAGTTTTAAAAGAGGGACATTTCTCTAATTAGTTTAGGAAGGAGGGTATAAGGCTATATAATTTTGGCGAAAAGTGTATTGGCCAATTTTGTTTCAATGAACCCTAACATGAGTATATATAAGCGACTAAACCCTAGACTACCAGTATAGGTAGGAGTGGGCTTGGGCCTATTACATTGGGCTAATATGTCTAATATATCTCTAACATGCTCATTGATTTTTCCCTAATTTCATCTATTCCCATAGCAAGAATTTAAAGATCGGATCATACAGATAATAAGAAATAAGCACTTGTTTTATAGGAAAATAAATAAGAACATGGTTTCTCATTTTTTGGTCCGATTTAATAAGTGGTCAAATTGGTGATTTAATAAGCAATTTAATTTATACTTATTTAATAACTAACTTAATTAATTAAACTATAAATTAATAATATTAATTGAAATTTAAAAAAAAAAAAATTCAAGTGAAATTTCTCCTCTTTTTACATTAAGAAAATAGAAGTAACAAAACATAATTAGTTAATTTATAATTACAAAATAATAAAATTTTGAATCCATAACTCTAATTATCCCAGCTCACCACTATGCCGAACACAACCATTATGATGGTGAATTCAAAATAGCATTTCAACGACTGAGTCAAAGTATAGAATAATCAGTTGAAAAGATTGACAGTCGTTGAAAATTCTACTAATACATTTTACATAAAATTAAGATTGAAATTGGAGAGATGAAAAGCTAAATCTAACCCTTTCTTGGAAGATGGTACAGAATTAATTCCAATCAAATTAATTTACAAAATCACACAAAATCAAAACCCATCTTGCATAATTACCCACAATTAAAGCAAATAAGAAAAAGATTAGAATGACCAACACCTCCCAACACAATTACTTTAAGCATCGATTGGATGTAAGAAGTCTAAAACAGTCGAAGAAAAATAAAATACCTCTAGTCATGTTGTTCAAATGATTTGTACAGAAAATCACATTGCAAAAGAATGAGTTGTGAATGAATTTTTCTAGTCTATGGCCAATGCCTTAAAAACTCTTTGATAGAAAACAGTCTTTTAAAGGCTAGACTAGGGACTCTTCCAATTTAATGTTTGTTCTCTTTAATATATATTCCTTCCATCAAAAAGTTTAATAGAGAGTTACTTTAAAGTGTTTATTTACTAAATAACATCTATTCACTAAGTGACATTTTAAGTGATGTTAACAAATACACTCTAAAAAGATGGGTCTTTATCTATCACTCTAAAATAAATTTATATATATTGTCATTAATGAATTAGAGTAAATTTTATGCGGACCATAAGCCTCCTAATAGAGATAATCTTACATTCTACCATTTGGCCCACATGACATTTAAATAACTTGATGAGTCATAGTCATGGTAACATAAAGATATTACCTATGCCATGAAATGCTCTCGCTCAAATAAATAATCCAATACATGAATCATGACGGTAATACTCTTAACAAGTACTTCCATGTATTACAATGTATGGTACTCCCTGTGTGAGTACTTTATGAACCATTAATTCTTTATGAATAGACTATCTATTAGCCATTTAAGTACCCCTTCATATCTCGCCCACGGATAAAACTATATTTGTATTTATACTTTGGGCTCGTTTAAGAACAGTTTATTTAGCTGAAACTAAAAACATTTTACTGGAAGTATTGTAGATAAAACTAAAAGTTGGCTAAAATAGTATAATGAAGCCTATGAATAATACCAAAAAATGCAATGAGACTCATGAATAGTAGTCATAATAAGCTAAATAGTAAAAAAAAAAAAATGCCCAATATAAGCTTATCCCAAATGCAATCTTTACATGCAGAAAATAAATATTTTGCCTTTTTCTCTATGAATAACCAAATATATATCCTAAATCCAAAACAATTAAAGAGAGATTAAACATCAAATAAGCTACCAAGTCCCACATGTTCCACATGGTTTTTATACCAAGTCGCCTTTTATTTCTTAGCATTCTCTCTAACAATAGGGTGCTTTATGGCAGTATTCTTCGGCTCCACTTCTATAATTCTTAGAGAAGAAAAATGATTGTCCCAAAATTTTTAAAGGTCTTGATATAGAATCGAAAATCTTGAGACTTGTGACAAAATTCTTTAACCATAATGCATGTGTTGTAGCTTCATAGTATTCAATATCAAAAATCTTGAGAACTGTGATAAAATTCCTTAACCATGTTACATGTGTTGAGCTTCATAGTATTTAATAGCCTCTATGGTAGATGAAGCAACAATTGTTTGTTTAGTACTTCTCTAAGATATATCACCTCCAATATATATATATATATCTATCTTCAGGTAGACTTTCTAAGTAACCAATCACTTCCAATTGATTAATATGCATGTAAGTCAACCTGTAATCAATGGTTCCTTGTAAGTATCTCATGACCTTTTTTGCAGCTTTCCAATGATCGAAACTATGGTTGCTTTGATATTGAACTTCTACAAAACTGATATCAGGCCTTATGAGACTTGTACATACAACAAGCTACCTACTGAAAATACATATGGTATGTCCTTCATTTTCTATCACTCTACTTGAATCTAAGGACACTGATTATAACTAAGTTTGTCTCCTTTCAAAATGGGTGCTACTGTACGAGTACAGCATTTCATTCCAGATCTCTTCAAAACCCTTTCAATGTAGGCCTTTTGAGACAATCCTAACGTTCTTTATGATCTATCTCTGAAATGGCAATGCTAATGACACATAAAGGTTGTCCAAAATCCTTCATCTCAAAATATTGAGAGAGACCATTTTCTCTCATTTAGCAAACTCAAATCACTAATTGCAAGTAAAATGTCATCTGCATATAAAACTAGAAAAATGTATTTATCCCCACTAAATAAGGACAAAAGCAGCCACAACAATTTCTATTTTGGCCAAGTTAATTAAGGACAAGAACATCTTGTGCATACTTTCACTACTTTAAGGTGAAGCAAAATGAAAATACAATTATTTATCACCTTCCACAAAACCTTTATGATATAAACAGATGTTCTATCTTACACAGTCCACCACTAACTATAGTTAGTCCTCTACATAATTGAACAAAAAATCAATATAAATTAAAGTTGAAAGGAGACAAGACATTTTAACTCCTATTTTCTAATCATACATGCTAATGTTTCCCACAAAATACAACGTGCTACCACCACCATAACCCATCCCACAATCTTGAAAACCCCCATGATCTAATTGGTTGATATTCACTGAAACAGTTGATTTTAGTACCAAAGTACACACACTCATGCATATAAACACCACCTAAGAGTACTCAAACTAGTCAACTAATCTAAGGGGGAGGAGGTGCACCATGCCCCACTGCAGCCAATTAAGGACTGACCTTCTATCCAGCTTCTTCAAGTATGCAGATGAGTTCCTTTGCAAATATGGTGTTTCCAGCTGTGAAGAAAGTTAACACAGTTCCTTTTGCCCCAGCCCTTCCAGTTCAACCAATGCAATGAATATACTCCTGGAAGTCATAACTGATCACATAATTCGCGTCCTTCACATCTGCCCAAAACCAAAGCACATCACAAGTCATAAGAAATGCAGTAGGATAACAGCCTCTCACATCAGAATCTTATTTAGATCAGAGAACCTATGACCTTAAGTCCTTAATACATTTCTGCATGCATGAGTATTGCTGTAGCTGAAAATAAGTGTTCATGGGCAATATCCATAGACATGGAAACAAGTGGCTCAACAGACATACAAGCAGAATCCACGTGACAAATAACACCAACTTAGATAAAAAAAGATGTTCATGAGACAATTAGAGACCACTAAATATAGCAAAGCAATAACTAAAAAACATGAATCTTTCAAAATGACCAAGTAGCAGCATCAGAATAGAAAATATAACAAATGAGTGCAAATAAGAAATAAAGGTGGATCTCCAACATATGCAGCAAAGAGCTGAGTGAAATGGCTCGCATTTGTTTAATCAATGAAAAGCATGATCAATTCTAAAAAATGTTCTCTATAAACCTGATAAAACTAAAAGAAGACTTAAAATAGGGACAACAAGAATATCTAGATAATGATTTCTTTCCAAAATGAGTTGCTAATGATGATGATGAGTGTTATTAGTTATTGTTTACCAACACAATTTCCTGTACTAAAAATGAATTTCTATCAAGTTTTTGAACAAGCATTAAAGTTTTATCTCCATTCCCAAACCACAAGCTGCAACATCTGTTGTAGTCATAATAGGACTCCTGCCAGCTCACAACTCTGAGAGGACTCAATCCCTTTCTGCTTGACTTTTATCTCCATTAATTGAAAGAGCTTGCCAACCATCCATGCAAAGCTACTGGGTGACCTGATCACATCCTTCCTTGGTATTCATGAAGATCAGTATTCGGTTGCCATCCATGATATCCTCCAGCAATTTAACCAATCTGGAAAATCAAACCTATCAGTAAAATGTCTGCATCAAATCCCATATGTTGAGATGTTAAAGAAATTAGATTATACAAGAACAAAATAGAAATCGGGCCTACTTGTTATTAGTATTTTCAATTAAAGCCTAACAAAAAACACTATCAAATGTTTTGATTTGTTACAAACCTAATGTACAAGGGGTTGATTGTTGAAATCAAAAATTCAAAGACAAAATTAATACTCAGGTTAAACTCCAATAGTGATATTTGTAAAAGAAATCTGTATGTTAAAGTCTATATTTGTAGTTTCTATCAAAATAAATGAAACATAATATTATGTCAAAGAACTATACAATATAATTCAAAAAGCTTAAACAATCCAATAGGTAAAAGGGCCCATGTAAGAGCCTTAGCAACCTTCAGTTGAAGCTTTAAAGACGAGAACCATACTATTCCAAATGTTGGAAAATGTAGAAAACGTTTTCCACCCATAAAAAAAGTACTTAATATTATTTCGGTTGTAAGATAAAATTCAGAAAAAGTTAAATGATCCAGGTGGTGGGAGTTCCCATGTAAAAGACCTAGCCTTTTCCACCATACCAAACATCAAAAATTAAATAAAAATTTTCTGCCAAGATAGAAGAAACATAATATTATGTTAACAAGATGTATGATAGAATTAAAAGGCTAAAATGATCCAATAGGTAAAAGGTTTCATGTGAGAGTCCTAGCATCTTGCTGAAGCTTGAATCACAAGAGCTCCACATTATAGAACGCCTGCTATATCCTCAAACGAAGACCACTACTACCTCCATCAACAAATGTAGTAACAACAATTTCTTTTTGGACTAAGTTAAATAAGAACAAGAACATTGTGTGCATTCTTTCATTACTTTAGGGCAAAGCAAAATGAAAATACAATTGTCTATCTTATATATATTAAAAACTATCAACTTATATAGAAAAGCTACACAGAAACAAAGAGTGGATAAAAGAGAAATTTTGACCATAAAGCTAGTAATGAATTCCTCTCAAACTATATAAGACCATAACATGCAAATAATATATTTCCTTTATCAGACCACTCAGTCAACTTCCATGTAAATTTAACGAAACCAGATTTACTACCCCTGAGGTCTTCTTGTATACTCCAGTTTTTCTTTCTCAAACCAGACTAAGACACAAACAAGATATTAAAAATGATCACCAGATGTAGGTCCTATATATTAAAATTATTGTACATAGTGCACAAAAGTACCACTTTTGCAGGGTTTGAGAGAGATGAGTGGTGGGCCTCCTTACTCCTAATTATAAAGCCATCAATATTTGTTCAGGGATTAGTTAAGTAGGTGAGAGAGTTTGAGCAAATAGAATATGTTGCCACTCACCTATATTATTATAAGCTCCTAATGAGCCATTTGAATGACTCCAATGTACTTATTGTTACAGTATGAAAGATACCATGTACACCCAAAGAAATTGATACTTTGTCTATTCAACATATTGCTCATTGCCTTATCATATGACTTTAATCATATCAAGTAGTAGAGCTTTAGCTGGCCAGTTAAAAATTATGCAAGAATTGCATTCTGTGTTTATCTTTTTCTCTCACCTTTTGTAATGATTATGTTTATGTATTTTTCCACATCACAATAATCAATACCGATTATGCTAGAGGGAAAAGGATTGCGATTATGGTTTGTCACTTAGAAAGATAGACAAATAAGTTTTTCACTTGGTCATTGGCTATAAGATTAATGATAAATAGCCAAAAACATTACTCTGATTAGGCAACCATAAAGCTGTACTAATACAATGAAGAATGCTTTGAGCTATTGCAGTTACTACCATTTTAACAAAACAAGAGGAAATTTCATTGACAAAAAACTCCAGGATTTCCAAAATTAAGGAATATGCAGCCTTTTATAAACATGCATGGATCGAAACCTGTAGCAAACTAAAAGTTTAAGTAACCACATGGTATTCAAGTAGTGATCTTGCCTCTACTTCAACTAATTGGGAAGGGAGGGTTTTGGGGACCAGAAATAAGCTTTTTATAAACCCCCTTTGTGCTTAGGTAGAAGAAAAGGAGAATCATAAATCCCACACAAGACAAGACATAAAATGTTTATTTCCAAATAGTATATATAAATATATAATTTACTTATCAAAAAAATAGAACAGTATATTAACCCTATATTGCATTTCTAAATTCTTTAGTGCACAGGAGGAGCAAAGAGCAAGAACTTTAGTAATTAGATGTCACATAACCAATTAAGATCTATAAATCCACA